>NC_046383.1:10768933-11068933 GCF_011125445.2 Fundulus heteroclitus
CAGTAAACTTTTTACGCCGCCCACCACCTCCAGCTCCTTTCTGATGCGGAGTCTCTGGAAACAGATTCGATAGCCAGCCGTGCACTTCCTCGGCACAAGAGCGCGACCACTCTACTTCGTTAATAGCTGACCGTTGAACATTCAGGCCACCCAATGCAGACCAAAAGAAAGCAGGAAAATCGTCCTGTGTGGATTACTTTGATGCAAAAACCATACCACCAAGAGAACCTCTTAATTATCTCCAGTAAGAAGTGGACCATCAACTCGTCATGAGTTTATGTTGAGTTGTGATTATTTTGGGATTTGGATGATTTTACTTGATCTACTTTTCTTAAATTTGTTAGTATTTTTTTCTCATTACCCTTTGTTTCTAACAGAAGTGCCCAAAGGTCTTTAATTTGCTGCGTCCTGACCTGTCAATGGGGCCGAGTTTGAGGCCATAGCAGAAGCTTCATGTCAGCCAGCTTGATCCGACACCAAAACCAGTTTTAAGGTGTGTTCAGGATCACTGATCTCCTGAAACCACCCAACTGTGTCAAATATTAATTATCTTTGACGTCCAAAGTGTTAGGTCTGAGGAAAGGAAATTGATTACGATGACCAGGACAAAGCCCGATTACCACCACAGTTCAACAGCTTTCAAAACTGCTGGAAAACTGGCGTCTCTGTCCAAGGTAAAATCCTGTTTTACATCGAACATCAACCAAGAGGATCCCAGTGAACCAGGGAAGCCCTCTTTTAAAAACTGACTGAAGTTAGCCGCTGTCCATATGGAGAAGTCAAATGATTTTGGACGAAGGCTTTATTTTTAGATGAGGCAAAGGCTTGAAGCATTTGGCTTACAAAGACCAGAAGACATTTGGCAACGGTAAGCTGACTTTCATATCTAAGAGCCACTGTACTTACCATAAAGCATGGTGGTGGCGCATCATGCTGAGGTCAGACCGTCAGCACGGTGCCGTTTGCAGCGCTCATCATGGATGGCTCCAAATTAGCAGAAGGGCAATTTCAAAATTTAATCAAACAATAGAATTTACTAACCTTATTATAAAACGCTTTGAAAACAGCGTCACAGACGGAAACAAAGAGCTCCTCAAAAACTGCAAACCATTTGGTTTAAAACATATAAACACAACCCATCCAATACAAAATATATAAATACTATTCAGATACAAAATACCCTATAACCATGACAGAATAGAATAGAAATGTTCTTTATTGTTCCTCATTGGGAAAATTCTAATATACCAGCAGCAAAGTGAAAAACAAATGGAGTTCACAGAACCATTATAATATATATATAGTATATATATATATATATATATATAGCTATATCATATATATATATATATATATATATATATATATTATAAATAACACAAAGACATAAGAGTGCCTAAGGGTAATCTTACTGAGGAACATAGTGTACAGTTATTAAATAACATATTGGGTTTGAAATATACAACTAGAGATGATTACCTTTTTTAAATTTTCCATGGATGATTTTATTGGGTGTCTATGGTTATATGTGAATTCTGAACCCAGTGTCTCACCAACATGGCATTACGGTTATACAAAGATAATAAAGACCCTTGATTCCTAGAGACTCTTGATTCTTTATTCTTATTGAAAATATGCACTTTTTTTGTAATGTTAAAAAAACAACAACAGACTATTTGTAAGAAATAAAGAATGGTGTGTTCGTTGGGAGCAACCGATGGTTATGACATTCTAACAGCTGCTTGCAGAAAGAACTTGCGATACCTTCGTGCACCTAGGAGGTTGCAGACTTGCCTAGGTTTTATAACTTGGGCACAGTTGGGGTTTTCAAAGAAGAAGAAAAATCCCAAACTGATTCTGGAAACGATAAAAAAACAGGCTAACATTAAACATCTGGACTGACCCAGAACACAGTCAAACTGGAAACCTGTGCACACCTCCTAAAGGTTGGGTCTCTGCAAAAAACAAACCAATCCAAATGAAATTCCCTAGTTCTACCAAGAAAAGGTTTCATATCCACCAGGATGAACACGTCAACCCTGATAACAAAGGATTTAATTAAATACTTACAAATCACTAACATGGCATTCATGATAATGAATGCATGTAGTGGTGTTCTTTGCATCTAATTTATAAAGACTAACAGTAAAAAGAAAAACCTCATATCTGCAGCATGGCTCAACCTTTGCAATACTGTAAACTCTTTGTAGGCTGTACTTCCTGAGGAGAGGAGATAGCTTATCTGTCTCAGACCTATTTAGGTCACTTGTAGTTCAACATGTCTGCCCGCTCAGGCCGAGGAAAGTAGCAACCTTTAGCATTACGAGCAACAGTTCCATCTGCTCAGGATGATTCACTGCCATCTTAATGGGCATCCTGACAACTTCGCTATCAGCAGCTTGGAACGCAGATTACGGACACAAAGTCCAAAGAATACCTGAGAGTGGCAGGACTGACGTCACCGTCCGGCTCGTCCGTGGACACGAGGGAGAGCTGCAGAGCGCTCACAGAAGGAGACAGACGGTAATTTGGGTCTGCTTGTTTTTGAGTTCCTCTCAGGCTGTAATCCTAGATAAAGTTCATTCCTGCCATTTATGCAACACAAGGTTCTCTCGATGTCTATGCTTCACTTGTCGGGAAATATATTTTTTTTTTATGAGCACCACTTATAGATTTGCAGAATTACGGTCTGTCCTGAAGCTCGGTGTCCCGCAGTTTATCCAGTATAGATTTATGAACCCAGATATGCTCCCTTTAATGCCTTCTCTGTGCGTTGAGGCCGCTTGATTCATTCTATGCATATTTGTGGTGCAACACGATGACATTTCTCTTTGATCGCCCCCACCGAGTCAGAACCGCTGCACAGAAACAGCAATATCCCTTAATAACTATCATCATGCAGCTGATAGGAAGGAATGCAAAAGTCAGAGTCCCTGGTCCCCTGGCATCAGATGCAACAAAACATCACTCCGACCTTTAAATGATCATATAAAAGGAAGGAGTGCTGAGAAAGGCAGATTTTATTTTCCTTTACTGCAGGCATTCTGTCTGCCTTCAGTGAGAGCTCTTTTAAAGTTGCACCTGTACAGCACGGCGGGGGTAAGGCTGCAGGCTTGATGTGGGCCCACTGTGTTTTCAGCCCCCTCAGGAGAGGAAAGCGTTAGAAGGGCCTTTGTTGTCTCCACTTGCTACACCTCATATATATTTTAAAAGGACAAATATAAAAGAGCCGTCTAACCCTCCCTTGTTTATAAAAATCAGCGTGGCGGAAGGCCTCGGATATTCCCGTAAAGGTAAATTAAGCGTTTGATTGTGCCCAAACTTCCACGCGAATATATCAGCCTTCACTGTTGCTCTGTGGCGCACGGTAAATGAGGCAGTTCCCACAGCTGGTTTCACTTGTTCACGTCACCCTCTTCCTCTCATGCTTTTTCTTTTGTTCAAAGTCCACCTCTTTTCAGTCGTCCTGAGTAATGTTGTGAGATTCCCTTTCAACTTCTCACACGTCTCCCACAGCTGGCCGTCCTCTGAGCCGGACGCCGGGACAGGCGCGGAGGCCTGTCTCCGCCACAGTTGGAAGTAACCATGTGGAGCGAACCGTCTGTACTTGTTGTGCGCTTGAACGTTAATTTCACTATGTGAGGAACAACATACAATGCACATATTTCACTCCACCATATACAGTATTTCTAAAATGTTGTGACTGTGGTTATTGCTCATAATCTGCACTTAAAATGTTTGACTGTGGGCATCAGGGATGTTACTAGCAAGGACAGAGACTGTTAAATAAAGCTGTTTTGACTTTCAATCTGTTTGGAGCGATGTTCATATGTCAGATTTGAGCAAACTACCCTTTTTGCTGCCTTCTTAACCAGATTTGAAGCACTTTTGCACATGTGTAAGTATCTTTTTCTGGATTCATTCACTTTTTCGTAACTTTTCTTTTTCCAGGGATGTGAGAGTTTGGATCTACAGCCTCAGTAATTATTAATATCTTTCTTTTTGTTTTCTATGTTTCTTTTTCTCCTCGTTTTTGATGGGTGGGAGTTAGGGAGGGGTGGGGGAGAAGAGGGAGGGAGGAGCTTTAAAAATGTAACAGTGATCGGTAAAGTTTGTGCCAAATTTATTTGGTATTTTTACTTTATCTGTGACAACTTTGTCCTACTCACGTTTTATTAAATAAATATTCTCAAAAGAATGGTTTAGATTTGATATCAACTAAATATGCAAGTAAATTAGTTGAATTCAAACACATTTATTCATTTTTTTATGTGTAGTGCACTGCGATAAGGTCAGGTAAACCCACTCTGACTGGCCTGGTCTGGACAAGGTGAGTATTCTCGATCAAATCAACTCAGCCCATTTTTGTTCAACTCATCACTGTCCAGCTGAGTTTAGTCAAGTCCAACTCGATCCTATTTTATCCAACTGAATAACAGAAATTTCAGTTCAGAACCAGAACCTAGAGCCCCTTGCTTGTCGACAGCTGGTTCTAGGGTGACACCCCCATCAAAATTGCAGTAAAAAAGGCAAACACACACTATAAAAGGAAGACAACATAAACTATGAAATAAAAAGTAATTATTACAAATATTCTCTCATGAAATGTGTCTGACTTTTGATTTTCCAGCCTTCACATTCCTTTTAGGGTTTATTTAAGTTTTGTTTTTTTACTTTTTAGTGTAGGCTTCCTATTTGTGATGCTTCAGGGCCGTGGGAAACCAAACATGCAGCTTAAGCGAAAATTCAGACTGAAGAAACTCTATTGCCTACCTCCATCAATCAGGGACTCATCCGCCTCCGACACAAGCAATCAGCTTTGAACTGCTCCTCCTCGAAGCCAATCAGCATCCTGGGTTCATCTTAAAAAGAACTCCACATCCTCATCTCGGCCTTGTCCTCAGCGAGCAAGCGGTGGCTGCGCCGTGTCCGGTTTGGACTCTGTCGACCGGTTTCAACCCACCTCCATCCCCTTCTCCACCATCGTACCAAGCTTCGCCTGGCTTTCCTACGGTCCTCCTTCAACCTCGTCCCTATCAGAGTGTAATTCCTCCTGGACTCTTATGGAATTCCCAGTCACTCCTTAAAACGGTCCGGCAGAAGACCGCCATGTTGAGCCTGGTTCTGCCAGAGGTTTCTTCCCAAAGGGGAGTTTTTCCTCTCCACAGTCGCTTCATGCTTGCTCATCATGGACAGTTCATGCAAACCTGTGTTTATCAAGTTGGACATCAAGCTCAAACAATTCAGCATATGGACTGAACAAACTATGTATCCCCACTCCACCACCAGTTTCAGACCCGGGGGAAATATCCCTATTCTCATACGCCTGCTTATGCATATTGAAGTATAATTCAGCGTGAATTTTTCCTGCCGAGGTCTGAGCGCCAAACTCTTAAAATATTGTATCAATAAAATTCTTCTAATTGCCTTTTCTTTCTGTGTGAGTTTTTCAGATTGAAATACAAGTGTGCGAATGTTTTGGTACTTTTGGCTTCCATGTGACTTCATGCTGAGCTCTGATTGGTTAGTTAAACCCAGTCAGCGCTTTTTTTGTGTCATTCTTCATCCAATCAGAATAATTTATCAGTCAAAGTCACACCCCTGGCAACTTAGATGTGCAGGAGCAAATGTCACACATGATACAAACGAGGGATTCAGACAACAACAACCATGGGACAGGAGAGAACTTCTGTCATTTATTTACACAATAATAATTTCACGACGCTTTCGATGGACAGAAAGCGGATAAAGACGTTTGGGCCGCAGCAGGCAAGGGACTGTGGACGGATTTATGTTCAAGTAGTGTTTATAGTTGTGGTAATCCCCGACCTCTAGTGGACCTCTGAAATGGACCAGATTTAAAACTGGTCCACTGATGATACAGCGGCAACAGATTGCTTTGATGCAAACATGATTTTCTAAATTATTATTAAAGAAAGGTTCAAGTTAAACTATTGAAATGAAGCCAAACTGAAAGTCCTCTCTCCTGGGGTTCTTCTAAGTATTCCCCCTTTAGAAAACCAGAATGAAAGATGTTATCTACCACTTCCACACCTTAAATATTAATTCTGCTTATGCAACAGTCCAAGAATAATTTTACTTTAGATACATGTGTCCACTGAGATGTTTGTTACTCTCAGAGGGGCTGTATCTTCCCCACAAAGTAGCTTGGATAGTTACTCATCTAAATAATAATAATTACATACGATATCAGATAGCCAGCGTCAGGATCTGCAACTTAACAGAAGCTGACAAGTTGCAGGAGCATTTCTCTATTTTCCCCTCGAGGCTGCATACATCCTACAAAGTGCCAATCATTCCACGGCTAGCCATGTCAGGGTCTCACCAGGCCCGGTGATGGACAGGTCTTTCTCTGCACAGAGGTGTGGTCTGCAGGAGTCAAGCTGGGTTGTATTATTGGGGGACATACTTAATAAGATCTACAGCAGGGAAAGTGCCGGCCCTTAAGGTCCGATTTCCCCTTTGGCATAATACCGCCTTTGTGGGGCATGGAGATAGAAATCACACCTCTCGCAGAGTTCTAAATTGAAATGTAAAGGAGCGAGCAGGGTGGGAAAAGAAATGATTAAATTATCTTCAGTCTTTTTGACAAGCGAGAGGGAAAACTTCCAGATCCCGCCAGAGATAAAAAAACAACAAAAAAATTACGTCACGTTCGATGAGTTGTTTTCCACTCTTAGTTTCATTAAAGCCCCCTCTCAAAACTCTTAAATGCCCCCCATGTTCAAAGATGTGGGGAAATGAATGTGTGGAAAAAAGAGAGAGAGAGAGATTCAGGGATCCAACCCTGTAATTCCTTGACACATGTCTAGAACCCACTGCTTGATCTTAAGCCCAAAATCAACAACAGATAAGCAATTTCTGTGTCCCTACTCTTTGATCTAAAGCCCCCGCCCCCCTCCCCCACCCCTAACCGCCGACCCTCAGCGGTGCTGAAGGAGGGGGGGTCGTACTCATACGGTTCCTGTTCAGGACCCCTGTTCTGGGTCTGCCGTTGAAGAGCCTTGAAGAAGGGAAAGGGGGCCCTGCTAAACAGATGCATGCAATCTTTCCCCTGGGCCTGATTCCTTCGCTGTAACAGACTGTCTGTAAACACATGTTGATGCGATTATAAAAAGTATTTTTAAAGGAATTTAATGTAAAACTACCCCCATCTGTGGTCTGTTCCTCTTCGTCCACACACCAGGCATTGCAAGCATTACTTCCTGAGCATTTTGGTGGTTTTCACTCCGAGAAAAGCAGCAAATTAAAACACCCTAAAAGGAAAAAGAAGAGTCACGTAAGGTCAGCTCTTTTATGGAGGTAATCAGAGTTCTCTTCCTGTCTATTCTTGCCCTGTTCACAGAAGCTGGCCTTCACTCCCAAACTGAAACTGGACACCCGAGGGTTTTGTTATGGGTTTACAACTCCAGAGGACAAGGAGACAAATAGAGGGGAAAGAAGAAGGGCAGTGTTACCTTTGGTGTTGGAGCTCTGCTGTAAAACTGACATGGAAACATACTTCTGAGGTCTGTGCTTTTAATAAAAATGGCAGTCGCATTGCTCGACCGTGTTTATAGATCAATTAAACTAGTTTGAAAAGAAGAAAACCACAGAGGAAATAGATGCAAACTGGGAACTCGTGTCATTGCATCCTATTAGGAAACTACTTCTGTTTGATCCAAGTTCATAAAACCTCAACAGGCAACAGGATTTATCGAGCTGTAACTCACTCACCTGTGAAAGTCGGATTTAGAAGACCTGTGGATGCTTTGCTAATATGTAAAAAAGTACATGTTCAGATGATCTTTTGAGAAAAAACAGGCATCGGTGGAGAGTTAAGAGCTGGATTAGTTAGGCACCACTGCATCATTTACAAGTGCCACTGTAAAAAACACTGGTTTGGCTCGGGATGTCTCTAATCTGTGGAGATGTGTACAGCGCCTGTCACTCATCATGGGCATGCCTGTCATATGAATGTGGGGCTTTGCAGCTAACCAATCATATTGGGTTGTTGTTTATCCATATAGAGTTAAAGTTATCCATAAAGGCTGCAATATATAAACACCCATCTACCCATTTATATTTGGACATTTATGCTTGGCAAGTAGCAGAGAAACCATCTGCTTTGTGTGCCGTCAACAAGCTCCTGGTGTCAGTCAGGCTGGATATTTAGCTGCACTTCTCATTCAAAATGGTAGCGCTTATTTAAACCAGTTGGTTTCCTGATACAGGGCCAGCTTTTCAATTGGTATGTTTTCAAAAGCGTTGAGTTTAAGGTAATTCCAGAAGCTTTGATGTTAGCCTGCGTTAACCACTCCAAGCCCACATTTGATTCATGCTTGGGATCATCCGGTTGTTAAGTCTGACGTCACGGGTTAATTCTCAAACTTGTATTTATGCTTTACAATATCAAATGTTAACGTTGTATGTACTGCAGTTAACATATGTGAAAGGTTAGTTTAATGCTAACGTGGCAAGTCAGCAAAATCGCACCATTTTAATAATTTCCTGAAGAATAACTTCAACTGCAGCCATCTTCTCTCCTCCTTCTCGTTGCACGGGAAACGATTAAATGACAGCTGGAGTTTGTTTTTTGTCCCCGATCTATTAAGACAGCACGAACCAAAGCACAGCGGCATATTGAATAAACGATGGATTTGACCGGCTTGGACCAGGAAGTAGTGATAGATACGTCACGACTTAACAGCCCCATTGTCCTGTTGGAACATCGACCTGTGACCATTATCCAACCATCTGACCCACAGAGTCACCCTCAAAAAAGAGAGAGAATTTATCAGAATGTTCAAGAACAAAACCAGAACCACCAAAGCTCAAACCCAAAATTAACTGAAAGCTCCCGGAACACCAAAGACTTTCTACAGGGAGAAGTGAGTTAAAACTCGCCTCTTCTTTCAGATGAGAAGAGACTTCTCCAAAGTCAGAAACTTCAAGTGTGACTTCTATTTGCAGTCAACTAAGTGGACAAAACAAATTAATTTGGAGAAAGATATACAGAAAAGAGAAATCTTGATCTGTTTGGTCAGAAGGTGACGCTCACAAACCTAAGAACTCTGTACCGATAGACAAGCATGGTGGCGGCAGCATCATGCTGGGGGCCTTTTTCGGAGCGAACAGAAATTTAAAACACTTGAAACAAGGTGCTGCACCAAACTGCCAACGATAAACATACAGTCAAACCTACAGTCAAAGAAGAAAACATGAAAAATATGACATAAAAGCTATTTTAGGGGCCTCACAGGGCTAGCTGGTAGCATTGCTGCCTTACAGTACGAAGTTACTGCAAGGCAGTAACTTCGTACTGCAAGGTTCTCCCTCTGTATGTGGCGGTTTGCTCTGGGTACTCCAGCTTCCTCCCACACTCCAAAAAGATGAATCTGGTTGTTTGGTCTCTAAAATTGCTCTTAGGTGTGAGTGTGCATGGTTGTTTGTCATATGTTGCCCTATGGTGGACTGGCAACCTGATGGAAAACAAACAAAGTCAAACTCTCACATATGATTATAGCCAAAGAATATAAATGGGTCTTAGGATGAGTTTATTATTATTTTTATTATGAAGATTATTCCATAGTTGAGGGGCAGTAATAGAAAGATTCTGCCCTCTCTGATCTTCCTCCTGGATCTTGGTGCCTGCAGAATTTGCTGTTGGGCGGACCTGAGGGACCGAGAAGGAAGGACTGGAACGAGGCCCATATGAATCTGACTTTCAAATTTAAAATCACCGTCTATCTTAAAACCCACATCGGTTTAACATGAGCTCCCAGGGGTCCCAAATCAACATTGGTGGACTCATAGAGTATAACATTGGTACAACATGCTACTATATACCCCACTTTACCACTTTCAAGCAATGCCAGAAATTGTAGAAAACAAACAAGGCTGGCCTGTAAAACTTTGCAGTTACCGAAGAACTCGGGAGTATTTGCAAAAAGACATTTTGACAAATCCACCAGGTAAATGCATACATAGAAAAACCTATACAGTTTAGAAAGTTATGTTTACATGTTATATTTTAAGTTCATTTGGTAATGTGTGAAGTAGTAAAACGTGTTAATGCACACAAACTGTAGATAGATTGTGGAGTAGTAGCCTTTTGTGTTTGGTTGCTCATAAATGCAATATCCAACTTGCTGTGGAAAATGTAAAATAAATAAATAAATAAATGTAGACAAAGCAAAAAGATATAGCAGCAACAAATAAATAAATCAAACAGGATTTGTCTTCCACTGTGGAATATAGAAAAAAAGTACCTAAAAGGAAAAAATACAATGGCAGAAAAACAATAGAGGTAATAACAAAAATATTTAGCAGACAAAAAGAAAAAAATCCCTAAAGAAAATTGCATAATGTTGCGTGCAGGCATAACAATCCAGTTTTTTTTATCTCCTAAACTGATCACGAGTCAGGTGGAATAAATAGTTGGACTAATTTGGAGTCCTCACCTCCCTGGGCTCAGAGCTGAGCATGTGTTGAGAACTCGGCATTTAGCAGGATCAAGGCCAGCCTGATGTGAAGCTCTACAAAAGGCCAAAATATGTCAGCAGGCCCACCTGTTGGTGGACCACACAGCAGACTCAAAGGTCTGCTGATAGTGTAGGAGATTAAAGTCTATCTATCTGTGTCTGGGCAGGCTCTTAAAGGGCGGCGGGGGTCATCGGGAAAGGGAGGTGAAGGAGGCTTTGAGGGTCGAAGGGTGAGCATCCGGCAACTGGGAGGTTAACCATGGCACTGGGCATGGGGGGTTGTGTCGAAGGGTTGAAGGGTTGGGACTTCCAGTCGGTCACTGGTTGAGTGATGGGAAAAAAAAGAAAGTCCCTCGTGACCCCCCCCCACCCTTTTGCTCCCCAGCCGAGAAGAGTTGGATGGGACTAAAGCCCCCCATTGTTGTCCCCTCACACGGGATCACCAAGTCCCTGGCAGCAAGAGGGGGATGGGGGGCTGGGGGGGGCCTGGGGAAAGGATGGTGTACTGGGAGGGGGGTGGGTTTGGTTTGTGTGAGCGTTGGGAAGTGATGGGGGGGCTCGTCCCGCCAGCTCAAACACAATCGTGTGATAGGACTTGGCCCTATCTAATCAAGGGCAGGAGGTCACTTCCGAACAACTGGGCAATAAAAGATTATTTCCAGCCACATAACAGAGGAGCCGTTGAGGGGGGGTGGAGGGGGGGGGGGGGACGAAGCGACAGCAGGAGGAGGGGGGAGAGTGGCTGTCTGTGACGAGAGGAAGTGAATTGAAAAAAGCCAGCAGACGGGAACCATCTGTCTGGATGCGTAGTCTAATCTCAGAAAAAAGAGGGAACGGAGTGGGGGGAGGGGAGGGGAGGGGTGGGGGGAGAGGATAAAGAAAGACCAACCTTCCTCCTCCTCATTGCTAAATCTGTGTATCTTCTCTCGATGTGTACCTGATGTGCATGTTTGATGCTTTTCTTGTTGTCGCTGGTTGAGATATCAAAGGAGAGAACAGAACAAAAGTGGGTGCTGGGGGGGGGGGGGGGCTGGAATGCAGCGAGCACATAAAAAATTGTCCCCCGGGGGCCCGTTAAAGAGGAACAAGGACGCGATCTTGTCAGAACCAGACGACAAAAAAGGAAAACCTCAGAGACATTTTTCAGCTGGAAGAGAGGTGATTTATATGTGATGGAGGCTCCAATTATTATTTATTTAAGCTTTTTGTTACTTTGCAAAAGTATTAATACCTCTTGTACAGTTTTCATTTTATTTCACGTCGCAACTTTTAAGCATTTTATCAGGATTTTATCTGACACAGAACCCCCATTTTCACAGCACTGTGAAGGGAGGTTATTAATGGTTTTTACTTTTTTTTTACTATAAATCAAAAAATCTCAAAAGCATGGCGTGCAAAAGCACTTTGTGTTTCAGCTATGCACAGAATTTTTTTCCCCCGTCCATTCTTCTTTTCAAAACAGCTGAAGTGCAGTCAGTTTGGATGTGGAGCATTTGTGAACCGCCGTCTTTGACCAGCATTGACCTGTGTTTCTTTCTGTCACCTTTGACCAGCTTCCACTGCATGATTCTGCCACGGCCATGTTTGATCGGGGGAAATGGTGCTTTCAACATGAAATGCAGTGTTTTCTGTCACCCATTTAGGGTAAAAGGATCAGTTTTGGTCTCATCTGAGCGGACCACATTCTTTAACATATATGTAGCTGCTTTGTCCTGAAGCTACAGCTTTCCTCCAACAATGTTAATTTTTCTTGCCCCCCTTGAATCAGAGTCTGGTTTTAATTTTCCAATATTTTTATAGATAATTCCACCTGAGCTGTGGATCTCTGCAGCGCCTCCAGAGTCACCATGGGCCACTTGGCTGCTTCTGTGATTAATGTGGTCCTGGATAATGGAATGGTGCTCCACGGTATATCGACTTAATGACCTAACCATGCTTTAAACTCCCCCCTGACCTGTCCACTGTCTTCTTTGCTCGTCATGACGCCGTTTTGTTCACTAATGTTTTCTAACCAACGTCTGAGGCCTTCACTAAGCAGCTGTACACACGCATCCTTACAACTTGGGACTTTTTTGGTAAGAACATTTGAAAGCCATGCATTATTTTCCTTCCACAACTGTGAGTGGGTCTGTAGCATAAACTGCTAATTTTTAAATATGTGAACATCAAGGCAGCGTATCTTCGAAACCACGGACTAGAGCCGATGACTGGAAAGTTGCTGTTTACAACAATAAAGGCGACTGATTGAATTAGCTTGCAGCAACACGGCTGAGAACTGGCAAAGCCATTTGTCGCATCAACTTTGCAGACGCTTTAAGTCAATCAATGTGATGAAACAGGAGCCGCTGATCAATAGCAAAGCCAACTTTTAATTAATTACCGGAGGATCTCAGTAAATGATTGCTGAGGCTCGTGTGCTGCTGTATTGATCCTCTGGCTTCCTACCTCTCGCTGTGATTATCATTCGCTCCTGCTGCTCTTTGTTCAACAAACGGAGATGAGAGACGGGCAGAAGGCTCAGAAGATAAGTCGGCATCTGATGGCTGGTATAATGAAGCATGAACACTCACCGAAGGGTGTGTGACAGTTTTACAGGTTTAGGTTCCTGTGGGTGTGTGCACCCACAAGCAAATGATTATAGGCTTGAGCCCCTGGTGAAAACCCTCCGTCCCAAATAGCTCCTGACACCTGATAAAACACCGGGTTGCCCCTTAAGGCCCTTTACGGTTCTGGAGGAAGAAAAAGGCTGCATAAATAACTGTTTGTCGTCTCACATGCTGCTCATCTGATGAACAGGAAGCAGCTGGGAGCTAATTGTTGCACCAAATCTAACAATATGCTCACTGCTTGAACCATCCTGCTACATGGATTGGATTCATGTTGAAATTTAATTGGTTTAAGTCATATTTGGGAATATATTTCTAATTTTTATAACCAAGTATGCACTGCTGCCATAAGTAATACCATCAATCTGTAAAGTTATTGCTGATGTTCACTTACCTTTTGTTTGATATCATCAAAGAATGTACATTTTACTCTCATTATCTCCCATCATTCCATCAAGTTTAAACCCTGACATGTTGTGCAACTGTAGGACCTTTGAAACACTTGACCTGTGGACATTATGACCTTTTATGAAAATAACAAAGCACTGAATTATAGATTTTGCTTTGAGGATTTTTTTTATTATAAAGTCCTCATTACATTTTTAAACTCTAGCTCTGTGTCATGCCCCCCCCCCCCCCCCCACCACCCCCCACCCAAACAAAAAACCATTTCATACTCCTATTTCATGCCTGCAAGCAAACCAGTTTCTTCTGATGAACATAACCATTGTGCCTCAGTTTATTTCTCTTACTAAAGTATTATATTTTATTGGTCATTACTTTTTGACAGTTGTTTATCACCACATTTTCCACTGGTTATGCATCTGACCACTAAATGGGCCAATTGACATGAGATTTGACAGATCATGACTCCTTATCGCACCAAAGTGCATTTAAAGGACCTTCAGTTGGTAAATAATACCTACTGATGCCACATAATTGATATAAAAATAACTTTAAATTGTTGACTGTCTAAAAAAAACTAGACAGCCAACAATTCAAAGTATTTGTTATATAAACATTTTCGTTTAAAATTGTTGGCTGTCTAATGTGATGAACTGGCGACCGGTCCAGAGTGGACCCTGCCTCTCGCCCATTGGATGGATGGATGGATGGATGGATGGATGGATGGATGGATGGATGGATGGATGGATGGATGGATGGATGGATGGATGGATGGATGGATGGATGGATGGATGGATGGATGGATGGATGGATGGATGGATGTTGGCCGTCTATGCAGGCCTAAAAGGACATCATTAGTATGAAATATTCCATGGCAACATGGGGGAAAAGGAAAGAGACAGCACACATTAGAAAATGTGAAGCCTTGCAAACGACCAGCTGCCTCTTATTAATCTGGTTGTTAATGGAGACAAAACTTTAGTCCTCCTTGTTACCTAGATTAAGTTAGACTTTATAGGAATAAAGGGAAGCACCAATGTAGAAAACCCATTTAGCAATTGCCTGATGAGCTACACATTTACCCTAACTGGGAAGCATTAGCTTAAACTATATAATGAAAGTCTAAAAGTGAAGTCAAAGTCCTCAACACAAGAGAGTTTATTTGCTTTTAAGTCTGCTTTAAATCATACTAGTTCTTCACTGATGTCAAAGTCAGGCTGAGTAAAAGCAGATATGATGAGATCTGTCTTAAACTGACAGGGGCATAGACCTTCTGGAGAATAAAAAATGTACAAGCCTCTTTTTTTCTTTATTGTGGTAATAATATCTGACAGAACTGAGTCTTCAAGTTGGGGGGAAGTTTTATGTCTTTGGCGTAGTTGAAAGGTTGTGTGGGGGCTCATTGATCTTCTTAGGTAAATTCCAAAAAGTGAAGCTGCGAAGCAAAGATGTGTCTCTTTTTGTAGTGTTTATACTTTGGGATGTTTCATCTGGCCATGTGCAAAGCATTAATTTCTGGTGTTTGAAAGTAGCTGAACTTTTGGTCCGGCCTTTATCAGGAACTTTACTAGAACTCAAATCTTTTAACCCAATGTTCTTCAGACTTCATTCATGTGTGTCACGTTTCGCTCACTAAATTCAACCAAAGCCGGAAAACTGAGCAGATAACTTCCATAACCTTTGGTGTAAAAAATAAAAACTACACTCTTTCCTTTCCAATCTCCACCATCTTCAGGGTTTTTTTTTTTTTTTTACCCTGATTACTTATGTCTATTTATACACTGTGAGTGGAAATAATGAAAACCAGATGAGCGTGGGGAGCAAAGCTGAAGCAGGCCTTTTTGGTGATGAATGCTGTGGAAGGTGATGACTGTTTATATCCTACCATGCCAGCAGAGGTGCCCTGGCTAAGAAAAGGACTGCCCCGGTAAGGATGTGTGGGCTGGAGGTTCCATCGTGACTCACTTGGTAGTCATGCAAGCTTGCACTTGTACAGGCCCCCTAAAAAAATAAAAAACCCTCAAGTTGCAGTAAAGGACTAGCCGAGGCTGAAAGCATTACGTGGGCGTGTGGCGCTGCCAAATATACTCTGGAACAAGTGCAGAAAGGAGAAAGAAGGGGAGGATAGTGTCGCTGTTTGAGTCCCATGTCAGTTTTCACATGCAGTGGAGAAAATAAGTATGGTTATATCAACATATTTATCGTTTTATACTTCTAATGAGGTTTGTGACATGAAATTCACCCCAGATGTCTGCAAAAATTCAGGAAATCCACAGATACAGAGAAAAATATCACATTAGTCTCTGAATTCTAAGTTATGTATAATAAAGTTGAATGACAAAGGGAAAAAAGTATTAAACCCCCTTGCTGAAATATATTTGACACCTGTTAGAAAAGCCTTTTTTCGGTAAAAGAAAAAGCTTCAAAATGTCTCTTTTATGGACACAATCATTTTATGCATTGTTCAGGTATGATTGGGATCCATTTGCAAACCATCTTTAAATCTTAAAGGGTCACAAGGTCTTTACTATGGTGTCTGATCTTCATTTCTTTCATCTATTTTCAAGTTAATTGAAGTTGGTTGTCTCACTGAGCCATTTCTGCAGCTTTAGTGAAACCATTTCAGAGTTTCTTGACAGTGTGCTTGGGATGATTATCTTGCAGAAAAAGCAACTTGCATTTCGTCTTCAGATTCTTATCAAGTTGTCCAAAACTTGTTCATCCTTTAAGTATATCAATTCTGAACCAAATGCTCAGAGACAGCCCATACCATGATGTCCCCATTGTTTTTTTGTTTTTTTTGGATGATGATCAGTGCTCTTCTTCATCCAAACTCAATTTGGTCTCATCTCACCCAGACTCTGTTCTCCCAGTATTTCATTTGGCTTGTCCTTCGGCAAACTTTAACATGTTTTTTCTTCAGCAGTGGAGTCTTGGTCGGTCAGAGTGCAGAGAAGTCATTGCAGTTGCATGCATTCTAGTTTTTTTTTTTTTTGTTAAACAATGATTTATGTTGTTTCCATGTCTTTTTTAAACTGCCTGTGAGTGCTCCGTGAGTCTTGGTAACTGTTCTGAAGAGGTATTGGACTCGTCAGTCAGAGATTTTCCAACGAGTACCTAGCCACGGCAGGTTTATGGTTAAATGTTCACCCCACTTCCAGATTATTAACTCAGCAGAGCTCTCTGGAACAACTAGAGGTTTAGAAATGCATCCATAACCACAGCCATCAATGTTTTGCAAGAACAAGGTTGTGAATGTCTTAGAGAGCTCTGTGCTTTGACCCATCGTGAGGTTTCTAGTGTTATATTTTAATAATTAGAAACTATAATAATGTTTAAATGTCTTTTTTACAAATGCTGACAAGTTTCAGCTCGTTCCTTAACTTTTAATGCTTTTATGTGAGCTCTTCATGTGTTAAAGACTTATTCTCTTTATTGTACTTTCTTAAAGATTATCTTATCAGATTTTTTTTTTTTAATATTTTAGCATGTAGGGATTACTGGAGTAGTTGCCAACGTATGAGTTAATTTTTCAGGAGCCTTATTAGGAGCATATTTACTAAGAGAAATGTGCAGCATTTTTCCCCTGCAGTAATAGTAAAATCTTCCTCAGCATTGACTTCTCAGCTGACTAGACACGCGGTTTTAAGACATTCTTGAAATGGCGCAGGTAAAACATGGCTGCTTTTACTTAGGCTGGAAAATATCAAGTAAAGACTTCCTGTCCTGTGCCTCCTGAATACAGTTTAGACACCCCCACCCCCTCCATACAGAGGAACTACAGTGAAACCTGAAAAAAAAGAGGCCTCCTATTGTTTGCCATTATCCAGAAGCCAGGAGCAAATGGCCGCTCAAATTACAGGTCTGAAAGGTAACAGGAAATTGACAAATCACTAATCCACTCTTTTAACTATTCAGGGCAACAAAAGGTACATTCCACCAAAAACATGCTGAGGACAGAAGGGCTCATTTAGGGAGGAGGATCCTGAGTAACAAAACAACACACTTCCTGCCTGCTCGGATTTTAGCTTAAAAAAAAACGAACCGTTTATTTCTAAAGCCCTAAGCCCAGAGATCCCCAGACCTGCTTCCTGAAACACCTGAGGGCCCCCATCGCCTCCATGTCACAAGGCAGCTGCAGCACATTTCTGCTCTTTGTCCCGGCCGGAGCAGACTCCAGGCCATAGTTTGCGCTTCCCAACCTGCTGCCGTTTCCTCCTGACCAACCAACTCTCAAAGTGATGATCTCATCCACTGGGGGCCCGGAGGTAGAAAAGTGTGTGGGTGTCAGTGGGGGTGGGAGGGTCAATGGACTTCCAAAGTGATAAATTCACTAACAAAAAAAAGAAAAAAAAAAAAGAATAGAGTAGGGGGGGGTGCGTGGGTCTGCGTAGTGGCTGGATTGGCCCCTGTCGTTGCCTTTAGTGCAGGAACCGTGTCATAAAAACAAAGCATTGATGGCCTCAGTTTATTATCTTTGAACAGGTGGCTCCAGCTACTCGTAATCGTTGCTCTTATTCCTGCAAGGCCTTCCTGCAACATGGAGACCATTAGGGAGTTAGGGAATATCCCAATATAGCTGCACTGAAGTCGGGGGAATAAACTGTGCAGCATAGTTTTGTGGTGACTTGTTTGGCTGGTGTGAGTAGACCACAGAGTACCTGTTGTTGTTTTTTTTTTATCTTTTTGTAAAAAATAAAACAAAAACATCCCGCAGATGCAAAGCTAATCATGTCAGTGACCTGTGCTGATCAAATTTCAAGCTTAGTGAGGAGAATCGCTGCAATGCAACTCTTGGGAGGATGCAAACGGTGGCTTCTCAAGCTGCAAGACATTTGTGCATATTGTTCATTTTCTTGTTTCTCTGCCAGAAATTCCCCACATACGCCATAAACATACACACACACACACAAAAACAGCTTCAAAATCAGCCACAAGTCACTTCTTCTCAAACAAGACACCACACAGCGCCGTATTTTTCATTAATTAATATATTTTCTGCATTAAAGTTAACATAGTTTTCTTTTGTGCCACCCTTTAATTTTCAGTAAGTATTTTGATATTTTGTTATATTCAGACATGAGTAAATTTAAGACTGTCTCTTGCAATAAATATCATAAAATAATAGAGCTTCACATAATAAATATTTTTACAACAAAAAAAAAAAATGTTTTAACAGACATTTTTTTTTTTCTTTTTAAAAAATAGCCAAAGATTCCTCTTACGGAGCATACAATTTACACAAATAATAATAATTAAAAAAAAAAAAAAAAAAAACATGGGAGAATGCCACAGAGTGTGTGTGAACAGTCCAGACGGGTGGAAGGAGAAACATATCCGAGTGGAGAATACTATGAGATGGATGTGCTTTTGTTAATGCAACGCGAGCAGAGAGGCCACAGCTTTAACGTGGCAGCAACAAACCTGTCGGCTACGAACACCAGGTAACAGCTACATAATCGCCCTAAACAGATCGTCCTTCACAGATTTGGTGGGAGGCAGCCCCGAACAGGCACAGGCCGGGAGAAAGCTGCCCGCCTCAAACGGAAGAAGCACTTTTTCATTCTTAACTAGAGTACAAAAATAGCGTTATTCAGGGAATCTGAGGACAGACAAAGAATTAAGGCAAACACTGGTCTGTAAAAACACGGTCCTGATCCAGAGAAAGCAAAAAAATAAAAAAACAAAAAAAAAAATATCGAGTGGTTTTCGTTACTCCTTTGTTGCTCCTTCGGGTTCTGCAGCCAGGAGAGGAGTCGTGTGGGAGGTGCTTAGAACGTTTGATAAACATTAATCTGTGACTGTCACTGTTATTTTTTTTTTTTACTGTTATCATATGATCCACATCAGGAGCGCCCTGTGCACGCACACACACACACACGCACACACACACACACACTCACACACACAGGAAGCGATCAGGAAGGCTTTTCCTGGCTCTGTGGGGCCCAGCTCTCCAGTTTACAATACACAGTGTTGGAGTTCTTGCAGCGACAGCCGGGCCTGTTGACCCGGTCATAACAGGCCTGGCATGCCTTCAGACAGCCCTTGACAGGTGGGTAGCATAGCAGACAGGGGAAGAGTACCGACATTAATCCCATGCACAGGAAGCGGGAGCAGCAGTGGGAGCGTGACAGCGAGCAGGGGTGGTCAGCGCACGAATCCCCTTCGTCGTCGTTGGAGCAGTGGTAGAAGATGCCTTTGGCCAGGCACATGCACGTGCCGTGCTCCAGGGCGCTCTCCGCAGAGCACAGGCACTGGCCGTTACATGCCAGGCACGAGGGCAGGCTCCTGGGAGCCGTGCAGTCGCTGCACTTGCACTTCCCACAGCGCTCGCAGATGAATTGGTGCCCGGCAGCGGCCACTACCTCAAAGTCTGATTTCCCTTTGGTGGGGGGCTTGAGCGGCGCCTCCAGGGGAGGCTGGTGGAGGTGAGGTCCCTGCTGGGGCTGCAAAAGGGGCTTGGGTTTGGGCTGAGTCCGGACGGGCCGCTCTGCTCGGTGGTGGTGCTGCAAGCTCGCCCCGGGCCTTGTCGGCGGCGAACGTGCCAGGAGTCCCTGCTCCGAAGAGGCGCTGCTGTTGCTCCCCGAACTGGCAGCACTTCCTGTGCTGGTGGAGCGGCTGAGTCCCGGGGCCCGAGGGCCACTGTAGTGCTGCCCTGCAGCCACGACCACCATGCCACCCCCGCTGTGGTGGTGATGGCTCGATGGCTGGCGCTCATAGTTGTTGTTCACATTGACGAGGATGACCTCATGAGTCCGTTCTTGCTTGTCCTGGGGCCTGGGGGCCACACGGGGCGCTGGGGGCCTCCGTGCCACCGAGGGCCCCTCTGTGTACTCATTGCTGGAGCGGATGGCCTTGATTTGTTCCAGGGAGAGTATGGCGGCATGCTGGAGCTCCCGCTCATAATCCGACCTCTGCCGGGTGTCGAGGGAAGGCTGCTGGATCACCACTAATGATCCGGCGGGGCCATGTTGACTTTGGAGCTCCATCTGGGGGGATCACCACTTCCGACATTCACCGTGGACATGCATTGGAAAACCTGTCAGAAAGAGAGACAAAGGAGAGAGAGGGAAGGAAGAGATGTGATCAGAGAAAGCTCAAACACGGCATAACTGGAAAACCAGCACCGTCCTCGTGGAAAAAGGCCGACAAACCCCACAATCGTTTTCTGGTTATCGAAACCCAACACTGTCATCCTGCAATCATTGTTACCAAACTGTATCATGGGACCTGCAGAAACACTACTTTACTTTGTATTTATCCCTGAAACAGTCCTTAACTTCTGATCCTGTGACGTGAGGAGGAAAAGTTGAGTATTAACGAGACTTTTCCTCCCCGACACACACAGATCCGAACTTCAACAGGCCCTACAAACACTTCCCCTCCTCATTTACATTTCTATGACTAGTTAACATTTAAATGCAGCGCCGCGACGAAATGAGGACACGATCCAAGGGAACTAAATGAGCTGCCTCACTTAGTATTCTATTACAACACCAGGGAGAAGCCCAGAGACATGGGGGGGCAAAACTGCAGCATTTGAAATAAATAAGGTCAGGGCAAACTCCCTCTCTGGTTTGGACTGATGAAGGATTCAAATTTGTTCAGGCATAGTAGATTTGGGGAGTTATAATGGTGCAAATATTTCCCCTGATGTGGATGTTTACACCATAAATACGGGCAGGAATTACGAGTTTTAGCCTTCAGGGGTGTTCTGAAGCAAAAGTCAACCTGCAGGAGGCCCGAAAGCTGCACGACTGACACAAAAACACACCAAGCGTCTCTCTGTCTATTGAACTCTGCAGTCAGCACACTAAAAAAAAAAAAAAAAAAAAAAAGATCGATTTCTGTCGCTTTGCAAACAAGCCCAATCTTTCATGGTCTATTCTTCTGCGTGAAATTGCGCACCTCGTTTGGATGATCAACGCCGAGCGCGTTTGGCTGAGCAGAAGGCAGCGATAAACACGAGATCCCGCGGAGAGAGAGAGAGAAAAAAAAACACTCGGGAGGCAGAGATCAGGACGCTTCCGAAGACACGGAGGAACTTATGAATGAAAACAACCGCCGTGCGTGGGGGGAGGGGTGTTTATTACAGCGCAGCCACGGGGCGACACGGCCGTGCAGACCCATCTGCCGAAAACACCGTGAAAATATCCCGGAAAACTCCCGAGCGTTGGTGCGCAACTGTGCCCGGACCTTTAGCTTGGAACCCAGCGCGCTCCCTGCGCTTTTACCGGCCACCAGATAACCGAAAAACTGCACCCAAATAATATAAAAAAAACCCGGTAGGAGAGCGCTTACCTATATGCAAGCATCCATAACGTGGAATCCATCAACCAAATGATTTAGCAAAACTCCATAAAACGGGAAAGGGTCAATGTCCAAGCGCAGACTGCGAGGTCTAGCGCATAACATGGATAATCCAAGCTCGAAAAAAATATTCCTTCCTCTGCGTTATTCCCTTTGCTTTCGGTGTCTGCGTGGAGTAAAAGTTCAGCGCTGGGTGCGCATGCATAAATCCACGGCGGAGTTCTTGATGAAGAAAAGACACAAGTCACCCGTGGCCGTGGGGAGCTGCTACGCACTTGGGAGGCCGATTTGTGAGGCAGCCAGTTAAAGAAGTCCCGTTAAAAAGAGTGGCACAGAAGACGAAAACGCGCGTCCGGGAAGAATGCGAGCTTATATCCAACACTGTTGGGAGCAGCGACTGCGCTCTGGCCTTTAATTCTAGTGAAATGCGCGCTGTGGTGCGGAGGAAGAAGCAGGGAGAGAGAGAGAGCGATAGAGAGAGAGGGAGAGAAAATAAACGCTGTGTCCTCTGTGCGCTCCCTTCTGCTCTGTGGGCCTGTTCTGCACTGAATGAATGGGAACGCAGCGCCCAGTGTTTGCTCCACAAGCCAACTCCCATTGGCCATTCACTGCGCTGAAAAAGGATACATCGCATCCGCTCCTGATTCATTGGGCAGATGTGAAAGGCCGGCCGATGGAGGGAGAGGGCGCGCTGCGTTAAGGTGGAGCGGCTTTTCCATTCTGCGTTGGCTCTAAGAGGAGGAGGAGGAGGAGGAGGAGGAGGAGGAGGCAGAAACAACTAGACTAGTTTCCGAATGTTATGATTAATGACATGAATGAGGTTAATATGACTAATAGCTACGTAATGAGCGCCTCGGGTGGTTTATTTATATCATCTTTCTGCTGATTTATTGTATTTGCTGCAGGATTTAAACAAGCTTAAAACTTTTGTAGTTGCTTTGGCCTTTTCTCTGACACGTTCCTTTAACATTTAGAACGGGTTAATGGCGAAATATTAAACTAATATATGCAACGAACCATGCAAGGCCGATGCTTCACAATGATACAGTTTCACTACACAGTGATATAAAGCCTTTATCTCTGTTCATTTCCCCAGTGACTTAAATCTAATCAAAAACCCAGTATCTATTTTTTTCAACATTAGAAACTAATATTTATATAGTTGTTTTTCATATGACGATTGTGTTTTGACAATGGCATGCACTAAACAATTATGCAGATTTGTTACCAGGAAACAGAGACTCAAAGCCTAAGCCACAAAAGGTCATTGCTAAAGTAGCTGTTTGTTCACCAAGTGTCAATCCAAGCATATTTGTATAAAGTTGAGTGGAAGGAAAAACTGTGGTAGAAAAGTGGTGCGCCAGCAACAGGGATAAGAATCCAATGAAGAATCCGGGGGAGCTTCACAAGGAGCGGACAGAAGCTGGAGTCAGAGCATTTAGAGCCACTGCGTACGGACCGATCCTACACATGGGCTACAGATGCTGCATTCCTCCTGTCAATACACGCCTGGCTCCACCAGACACTGGACTGTCGCTCACTGGTCCTCTTTTTAGATGAAGATGTGTGTTTCATTCGCAAACTGAGGTCACAGAGTATGTAGGAAGAGTGGAGAGGCACAGAGTCCATGTTGCTTGAAATCCAGTGTCGCGTCTCCACAGGCAGTGATGGTGCGGGTGAGTTTTCTGAGGTTCGCAGTCAACGCAGACGTCTACCAGGGAGTTTTAGAGCTCTTCCAGCTTCCTCTTGCTGAGAAGCTTTATGAAGATGCTGGATTTGGCACCTGCCCAAACTCACCATGGTGTTACTGCCTCATTTAATTATTTCTAGGAAATAATCATGATGATTATTTCCTAGAAATAATTAAATGATAATTAAATTACAAGGAATAACGACTTGAAATATTTCCCTCTATATGTAATGAATCTAAATAATATGTGTCCTTTTCTGAAAAATACTGAACTTTTTCAAGATATTCTGTTTTTTATGAACATGAGGGCTCCAATCAGGTAGGAAATGGACTGAAAATGGGCTCCAGCTGGGACTATCCACAGGTTACATTAATTATTATTCATACTGTAACTGTTATTAAAGTAAAAAAAATCCTGAAAATCAAGACAATGGGGTTTTCATATCTACCCTAATATTTTTCAGCAAAATAGCTGAACTGCACAGTGTAATTTTATCACTGAATCTGAGACAAAAAAAGAAATGACTTGGTGCATTTTCAGAGATGAATTAAGTGAGCGTCTGTACATTTTGAATCATACCGTGTTTTATATTAGTTATTTTTGTCTTGTGTTGATTTGAATATGCTGTTAATTTTTATCTTAATGGTCACCATTACTTAAACCAAAACGAACATATATTTTGGTCAATAAAATAGATATTAGCTGAACATACATCTGTAGATCTTTCATTCATAATGAGACTTTTATTGGTTTCCGAGTCAAATTTGCCACTCCCAATATGGCGGAGACACTTCCGTCTATTTTAACAGGGCAACAAAGCCAATGTCTGCTCTTCTCGTCTCTGATTATGACGTCCTGCCTCTTAGAAAGGAATCAGGGCTAAGAATGAAGGTCAAGTGGGAAATTTTATTTTTTATTTCTGTATTGACCTCACGCGACTCAAATAAACAGAATGTAGAATCAGTCTTTTCTCTTTTAGAGAACTTTTTTTAAATCTTTTTGTTTTTATGTCTTTACTGAAAAACCTCACTTCGTCCCCCAGCTGTAGGTTTATCGTTGCCGTTAGAGGAAAACACGCACTACTTTGATATTTTTACACAGCTCACTCAGACTTCATCCGGGTGACTGTTCCGAAACATTTATGGAGGACACATCAACAGGATGTCTTCTGTCCTCCGCGGAATGTTCCCATTGCGCATTCATGCATGTCATCAGAGGAAATGAAATGCGTGGCTGCGAGTTTTACGCACAAGGCTGGAGTTCAGTGCTTGTTTTTTTTTTTTTTTTTTTCTTGTGATGGGGTGGAAACGGGTTAGTTTGGGACCACCTTAAGAAAAAAGGCAGCCCTGCAGCCAGGGGGAAAGACTCTGCCCCCCCCCTCTGCGCCTCTCTTGCCACCCACCCCCTCCCCTCTGTTCCCGACTGTCTGGTTTGATTGGTGTCGCGGATGCGCTACATCCGGATCCATGAGAAAAGGAAGTTCAATACAAAGTCAATTTATCCCATTCAAATGGAAAAATCAATAGTTGAATGACCCCGGGCGCCATTTAGGGTCAACAAATGCTTGACAAAAAGAATAAATAAAAAGACCTGTAGGCTCTTTTAGGCGGAGGGTGAAGGCAGTCTGTGGCGCAGTAATGAGTGGATGTAAAAATCCTGCCTTTGGTGATAAAGCAAACCCCGCGACAGATGGCCGCCTGGATCCCCACTCTTAGTGGTCGGAAGTGCGGACGGAAATCTCACGATTACAGCAATTAGCCTGTTTTCCATGTATGGATGTGATGAATGTACCAGCCGTGACCGTTTTTCCTCCCCGTGGATCCTGAGCAAAGTTTAGGAAGCAGAGAGGACCCAGGGAGTCTGAACAGGTTATTTAATTAAAAGTGCATTCACTCAGAGGACAGAGTGGTCTGCCTACCATCTCTATATAGAGCACATAGTTACTAAGGTTTTATTTGAAATTAAACAGTTCACTGCTTTTTGTATTAGTAATTGTGTTTTTAAAAATCACACTTAAAAAGAAAATTCTTCAGCCAAAACACAATCAGTTTATACTATCAGAATAAAGCAGCCGTCTTTAAAATACCAAGAGTGAAATCTATTTGTTGCTTTAAAAGGTTATTTTCACTAAAATGAATATTACCTGGAATATACTGGTTTTATGTGGCACCTCGGAAACACATTTAGTTGAACCTCTACACATTGTCCCTGGTTATAAACAAAATTCACAGAACTTTATTTGGAGTTTATGTGTCAGCACAACGTAGAGTGGCGCATTAAGAGGTGGAAAGAAAGGCAACCAAAGGTATATCTTACAAATAAAGAGCGGTTTGCATTTGTTGTTGGGCACCCAAATGTCAAAAACCCTTTTCTGCGATTACAGATGCCTTTAATTAGCATAATTTAACTTGCTTGTGATAACTTTTGCTAAGCATTGTGATTTTTACCCATGAAGTCCTATATAAACGAACTTTAACTTACCTATGGTGTGTGTCTTTAGCACATTTGCTGATCTAGAGGCTGAAAGTTTGTCCATCAAGTTGATGTTTGTAAAGGAGAATCAAATTGAACACAATTTTCCAGCCTTGCCACAGATTCTCAGTCTGGACTTGGACTAGGCCATTCTTACACCCAGGCACTTTGATCTGGAGCTCTTGCTGTGGGTTTGGTCTCGTTGTTCTGCTGGATGATAATCTAATCTCTTGCGGCCTCCCTGAAAGGTTTTCCTCTGGGATTATTGTGCATTTAGCTCCATCCATCGTTCCATCCACTCAACCCTGACCCTGTTGAAGAAAAGTGTGACGCTGCTGCCATCATCATCTTGTTTCACTTTGGGGACTGGGCGTTCTGGTTGATGGCAGTTCGGCGTTTTGGGTTTTATTTAGGGTTCCTAAAGAAAAGGGGGACATGGATAAAAATCCAGGCTACACTTTTCAGATCACAAATGTTGAAGACTATGCATTCTTCTCCTATAACTCAACTGTAATGTGTTACCTTCTCTGTCAGATAACATTCCAATAAAGACATTGAAGTAATTTTGCAAGGTACCGCAGCGATGCACACACACTGATGAATTATGGATATATTTTCCTCATCAAACACGTCACAGAAGAATATTTATTTGAAGATACAGAATTAAACAAAAACATTGTGGTAAATTTCTCAAAAAGACAAGATTTCTGCTCCCACAATAGTCTCAAAATATTTATTTTGCAGCACAAATAACAACGACACTGCCTATACATTTGGATACAAATTCAAAATGTAACATGCAGCTGAAGATCTACGGCCTTAGCGGGTCCAGCGCGGTGCTGTCAGGAGAAGCAGAGTCCGCTGTGCTGCTGCTGATAGTTGGCGTAGGACTGGATGAGCGAGTCGGGGATCCGGGGCTTCACAGTGTTCAGGGCACTTTCAAAGTGCCTGGCCTGGATGTGCTCGGCTTTGATGTCCTCCTGCAGGGCCAGCAGGGCGGCCTCTCTGCATACTGCTGTTATCTGGGACAGGAAACAGACACAGACATTCAGCTGTCAGGCTGAGCGGTCAACTTCGCCGTGTCATGTGAGCAGCTACAGGCCAATCGACTTCAGCGAGACGCCGCTGAGCCCACAGAGCTGCGCTTTACACAAGGCCTGGCGAAACAAAAATGGCTGCGCTGCCCGTTACATTTGCTCTTATGAAATGTCAATAGAATGATTTCATTTGAGGGCTTCTATTTGATTCAGATCTACATAAAAATGTTCATTAGGTCTGTCCTTTTCTTGCGGATGGTTTCAGATCATCAGACGTAAAGATGGGATATAAAAAGCATTTTGTTTATGTGCAAAACTAAAGACAGATACATACCAGGATTTGTGTAAATTGGG
This sequence comes from Fundulus heteroclitus, assembly GCF_011125445.2. Lineage (NCBI taxonomy): Eukaryota > Metazoa > Chordata > Actinopteri > Cyprinodontiformes > Fundulidae > Fundulus > Fundulus heteroclitus. The sequence continues at coordinate 10,796,296 of NC_046383.1, forward strand.
TTATAAAGCAATATTTGAACATCTCCCAGAGATCTGAACAGGCTGAGGACAGCATTAATAAGAGATGCAGCCAAGAGGACGGTGGTATCTCTGGAGGAGCTGCAGAGGTCCACAGCTCAGGTAGGACAATCTACTGTCTGAACAACTGCGAGTCACGTACTCCACAGATCTGGCCTTTATGGAAGAGCATCAGGAAGGAAGCCATTGCTGAAAGAAAGCCGTAAGCCGTCCTATTTGTAGTTTGACACAAGCCATGCCGTGGATGAAGCAAAGACGCGGATGAAGGTTCTCAGGTCAGACGAGAACAAGTGAACCTTTTGGCCTCAATGGAAACAGTGTGAAGAGGAAAGCTAACACTGCATATCGGTCTGAACACACCTTCCCCACAGTGACACATGGTGGGGGCAGTATAATGATCTGGAGACGCTTTCCTTTCCTCAGCAGGGTGAGAGAAACATTTTTCATTGTGATTTATTTAAAAAAACAAAAACAAATGCAATTTAAATATTTTAATAAAATGGATCTATCATCCATCTTCTCTCAGCTTCTCCTTTCCGGGGGTCACCACAGCCTCCATCTGACCCTCTCTTTTGCCATTCATGAACTCATGCTATTCATGCTAGAGCCAACATATAAAAAGGGTTTTGCATTATTAAAAAAGGCGTTCAATTTCAGAAATTTTAGAGTCAATTGCCTTAGGCCAATCTCGGCAACAAGAACAACATATTGATCAATGTTTCTTCAAAAATGCTTGCAGCAGCCGCCGTTCCTAGTCGGTCACATTTGGACCATTCTTAAATTGTATTCAGGCGAAAAACATAAATGGATATTGGAAGACGCTCTCCACTCTGGCTCAGCATGAACTTTTTTTTAAAAAAGGATGGGGAAATAATATCAGATCTAGATGTGCAAGGCTGGTGCAGAGAAAAACCTCAAGACTCGCAGAGAAAAGGTGTTTCTATCAAGTATCAACTCAGGAGGGACTGAATGCAAACGTATGACACACTTTAGATTTTTTTTCCAATAGTATTTCAAAACTATTTTTCATTCAGCTTCACAAATATGCACTAAATTTGGCTGGTCAATAAAATACAACAAGGTATGTGGTAGAAATGTGGATTTTCTAATATATGAAGAGAAAATATTGTAACATCTCTTTGTTACAGCGTCTTATGGTGTTAATGTAAGGCAGATATGCAAAAGTGAGCTGGAATAAAAAAGTGTCAATGCAGAAATGTGAAGATAAATGCCTATAAATCACACAGAACAAAGGCTGTTGTTGATTGAACAAATTTACTTCATGGATGATCCCTATATAAAGGTATCATCAGTATGAACATGCAGGAGACAGGAAAAAACACGCCGGAGGCTGTCAATTGTTAAAGCACATGACGATCGAGGCGTTTTTCCAAACCCGGAGAGTAAAGCAGGAGGAGATGGAGGTCTGAATGCGCTCAAGAATGCTCGCAGCATGCACGTCTCGGGACAGGTGCTTTGCAGATGTCAGGATGTGAGAGGCCTGTTTCCCCCTTTCTTCTGTTTCAAGCCAATGAGCTGCACGATTCAGGCAGGGTAAACACGCAGGGCCGGGTTAATTTTGTATAAGAGCTTCCCATCATTCAAGTCATTTAGGCCTGTCAGTAATAATGATGCAAAACAATGAGGCTATGCATCCCCACCGCCTGTTTACAAACGCAGAGCGGGGACGGAGAGAGATGCCACATGTTGAACAATGTGAGCTCCCAAAGTTTCCAGGCAACATCCACAAACAGGAACAGACAAACGGCAATGCACAATCCAACTGCAGCGTGTTATTAATGCCGAGGCTTCGCTGCGCGCCGCGGCGGTGTCACAGCGCCACTGTGAATTATTGTTTTTCTGTCACACCCCTTCAGGTTTATAAAAAAAAAAATGATCTGGAATAGACCGACGACGGATGAAAAGGCACACACAAGCCCTCGCATTCATCCTGCCGGGGTTCACGAGCTGTTCTGCGAGGCCGATCAACAACTCAGTGTTTCCTGCTGAGTGTTTGCCCGTTACAGGCCCTAAAAAACACCAAGCCACAAAGGCAAACAGGACGAGCAAAAGAGCTGGGCTGTTTGTCCATGTGAAGGCATTCCTGAGCTCAGCCAAAGGCCCAAGCTCTACCTTGATACCCCTAAAGATGCCCCCCCCCCACCCACCCCATGCTCCTGCGATGGAAAACTGGAGGAAGAGTAAAAATTGCAAATGCTCAGAAACGAGGTGTGTGTGTGTGTCGGTCGGTGGCAAAGATTGCTGACTCGTGGCAGACCAAATAAATCGCAGAACTCTCTATTTTACAGTTATTGCAATGCAGACGTTTTTTTTTTTTTTTTTTTTTTCAATCCTGCCATAAATTCTGTCAGCAATCACTTAAATATATGGAGAGGGCTGATGTGTTGCGCTGGCGGCCGTCTGGTGAAGTGGGCGAGCTCAGAGCTCCTGCTGGTGGCGCAGCGCCAGTCATAAAGCAAAGCAACCCCCCCCCCCTAAAAAAAATAAAAGAAAAAAGTAATCAAGAGGCTCTTAGTTTGAAGGTAAAACCCGCTGACTCATGATGAGGATAAACGTTAGAGGCCAAGAGAGAGCTTTGATGAGACAGCAAAAACTGAAGCAACACCTTGTACGCTAACGCCTCCTTCATTTACTCCAAACAAAAATATTTATGAGCGTTTATCTAAAATACGGTTTTTATTGATTATAACACAGACATGCTGCCTTATCAGTTCATTTTCTGATCCAGACATTTCAACTTGGAAGCAAGAAACAGATGAAGGACGGACGGATGGAGAGTGATTTACAGATGAACAAAAGGATGATGGGTGAACTGTCAGCATGGGCCATACGGACCCAAATGTTTACCACATTTTGTTGCATTTATAACAACACTGATAAATGTGATACAAATAATTTATTTCAGTGTTTTTCTTTAGCTATAGATTGTTCGGGTGGGACTGCACGTCACTTAGGTCGAAGCCCACAAACAAGAAATACTGCTGTTAAAAAAACTCCACAAAAAGTCAACCAGGCTACTTTAGTCCACCAGTAACATGAAATGGTGCAACTTTACCCTTAAATAACTCACAGTAACAGCATATGATCACATTTTAAAAGGCAGAAATGTATTGTTGCTCTATTGTTACACTATTTTTAATTTTTAAGTAAACATGTAAAATTTACTGTTGCCACAGTAAATCAAAATTGTTCCAAAAATAAAAAATAAAATCAAAATAACGGTTAAATGTTAAATGCCCCCTTCCCGATGGATGGATGGATGGATGGATGGAATTAGGATAGGTAATAAATCGGGAAATGTTTTTCCTTCTTCGTACACATTGACAGAAACCTGGAAAATCCTGAAATCAAACTTTTCCAGACTTCACAGGAACCCTGAGCTTATCATTCAGGGCCAAAGCTACATTGTTACTGCACAACAGCAAACGTATAGTTTTTGTATTGTTCTTCATGCCGTCTGGGGTATTTCATATCAACATTTAACTTAAAACACATTCAGTGCATGAAAATTAAGCATCAATCCATATTAAATGCCAACAAATCCAGAGTAAAAGACTGCTGAACTCAGTTGAGGGAAGAAATGGTCTTAAATGTTGGCGTCAAAGACGAAGCAGAAAGTAGCAAAACCACAAAAAGTTGAGACATATCACTATTAAATTTTAGTGCAAAAATAAATAGTATGAAAGTGATAAAACTGCCTAATATGTTTTTTTGGAAGCGTTTTGTACTTTTGTCTAATTTATAACATGTGTTTTGGCCTGAATGCTGGATTTTGGACACTTAAGTCATTTTAATGGGGTTATGAAATGAAACTCAGCGCCGCAGGCTGTTGCTAATCCAGCCAATCAGGAGCCACAACCCAAAACCTGAACACAACAGCGGCCTTTATGCTCTGCTGGTCGCTGGACTACAGTCCACAACCGAGTACCAGCCACACCCCACATCACGCAGCTTCTCTGCACACTGCTATACCGTGCTGCAAAGATGCTGCAGGCATAAAGTGATATATGGCAGCATGTTTCGCTCTGCGAGGGGTGTCCTGTTGTCGGGAGATGAGACAACATCGAACTCTCAACCAGAGAGGATAAAACAGAAACAAATGGTTGCCCATCACAGAAAATAAAGAAGTTTGAAGGGGGGATGTAAAGACAATTTTTTTTTTACCAGAAAGCAAAGAAATACACATTAGTGATAAAGAACAGTTGAACTTATGTTGAGCGGAAAACCAGTAATTATCCAGAACTAAGCCGTCGTCATAACTGGAGACGTTCTCCCTAAAAACGGTCAACAGGTGCGGGTTTATAACTCATGTAACGACTCATGGCTTCATTGAGAAGTTCAGCGGTTCAGAGCGAGTTTTCACACAATAACTGCTCGTTAACAGCAGGTTTGAAACGAAAGGATGATACAAACATCCTGTCTACAGTAGAAAGAAGGTAAACCCACTTTGTGTTCTCCTGTAGCGGCTTTGTAAACGATAAAAAAACACACAGCTGATCCCACGTTATTCATCAAACAAACATGGAGGTGGAAAAACTAACGGCATGACTTTTCAGTCTTCAACATGGTTATAAGGTGTGTAGAAATGTGTTTCTTTGTTAGGAACAATCAAGCTGAAGTCTGGGCTTTGACTGGACCATTGCAACCCCTTTATTCTTCTCTTTTTCAGCCACAAAGTTATAGATAAGCAGCACAAGAGTTCATTGTTGATTTGATAAGGTGACTGCATACCAAGTCCAAATCATCCCTCCTTCCCTGCTGTGCTTAACGTGGAGTAGGACGTGACACTCTTTGGTTGGTTTTCCCAGAAATATGCAGCTGAGCAACAACGTTTACGGTTCCAGTAACCTTGTGTTTCATTGGGTTGCAGCTCCGCAAACCTAAGACATGCTGCTAAATTCTTTTTAGAAACAAGATGCTTTGTCATCCAACCCTTCCAGACAAGTCACACCCGTTCAGTCTCTTCCTCGTCGGACTCTTGTGAACATTTACCGTGCTAACTGAAGCATGTAGAGTCTCAACATGAGCTTCTGTAACGTTGCACCGTTTTGGGGTGAATTCGATGGGATGTTCGCTCCTGGGAAGCTTGGCGGCCATCTTAAATGTCAACTGCCTTTCTGTCTATGGACAGATGAGACTCCAGAGCAGCAAACTGTCAAACTCGGGCTTTTCTAGAGATGGTCACACAGATAAATCAAGCAAATATGATCAGAAACACCATGGTGCTTCTTTAGGAAGCAGCAAGGGTGTACTTGGGTACTTGGGTACAGCCTTGCTGGGTGTTTTAGAACCTGGAAAATACTTTTTTTTCCTTTTTCTTTTTGTAAAACCCAAAAGTGGAAGCAAAGCATCCTTTCTCTTCCCATCTTTAAACGTCTAAAAGCATGTTGCTGCTCTCAGATATCACTGTTTACCTACATATTTTATGTAAACTGAAAGAATTTACATTCCCCTGCAATATTTTACCCGGTGGAGGCAAGAAGCACCTCCAGTCACAGGACAACCTGTTCGGCGTGACAAAAATAAATCCTTCTCAAGGTGGAAGGAGAGGGGAAAAAGGCTTATGACTGCTGGCAGCGCATACCAACGTTCTCAGGTCAAATCTGTCTGGTGTACTTTTCGCTTCCTACTTCAACAAAGGCGCTCAGTGAGTGTATCAGACGGCCTTAATGAAGGGCTTGTTAGCCAGGCTGCTGGCTGCAGATCCACTAGACCTGGAGTGTGTGTTTACTATCAATCCGCCCTTGTGTCTACGGCGGGCCACATCCACCCTCCTGCAGCCCCTTTTCTCGCGCACACAAACGGCCACATTTACAGGAGCGAGCTCCGACAACTCCCCCTCTGCTCCGCCTCACGCCGAAACCCTCTGCCCCATCACTCCACAAATCCTGCACACATATCCTACAGTGCACCCGCCCCGGGGCCGACACGTAAAGAGCTGCAAGTCTGCAAACAGCCATGCAATCGTTTGCATTTGGCTGATTGATCCATATTACACACATTTAGGAAGACCTTCACGTGTCCCCGCATGCATGCATGCACGTATACCCTTACAGCGCACGGAGCATGCACGAGTCAGCCTGCTTGCAAAGACTTGAGCTCTTGGGAAGTGTTGAGTAAACACATACATGTGTGCTTAGCAAGAAATTCAAACAGTCATTCAACCCTCAGCGGTTGCAGCTAAAATACAATTTTAAGATTAACTCGAGTTAAAAACTATAAAACCGCAAAACAAAAAACATTAATAAGTCATTTTAATATATCTCCCTCTATGGACGTTTTATAAAGTACAGGAAATTATTAATATAGCTATGAAAATATGCATTACTTAGATCCTGTGCATGTTTAAGCTGCATGCTGAAACACTTTTCAAAATCCATAAATGTTACAGTTTATAATGACGCTAAATAAGTGAAATTTCAAATGTTTAATGCCGGAGATCATTTGGGCTCTAGAGAACTTAACACCCTCCTAAAACAACCCCGAAGAGCAACATATTCTCACCATCTAGCCTTTAACTAGAATAAAAGAAAAAAACACAGAGATGTGTCGCATTCAGTTTTCAGAGAGGAAATGAAATAATACGTAAATCAAACAATGTGGGGTGCGGGGTGGGGGGTTACGCCGAGCCAGAAGTCTCAACCAGAAATAAAACATTTCATCTTCCAAAAAGGCTGAGAGGAAGTGTCTGCAGTGACATGCCTCGGCCAAGAGAAACAAGGCCTGACCACAACTCCATGTGAAACCTATTTAAGATTACAAGGCGCGAGTGAGAAGGGAGGTTAAATAGAGGGAGGTGAGGTTAAGCACGGAGGGAGGAGCGTCATGCAGGCGGGAGAGAACGGAAACATGGCACATGATCATAAATAGCCGAGTCGAGTGCCTGGGCCGTGGACGAACGTGCGCATGCTTGTGCTCCCTGCAGAGGAATTTAGGCTCTGCAGAGAAGTGCGATGATGAAATGGAGACCGTGTGAGCTTTCGTCACCGCATTAAAGCCGTGACAATCTGAGAGGACCGAAAGAATCTGACATTACAACACCAAATTATCCTTTGATGAGAAGGTTACATGGCTGTTTTTCCTTTTTCTAAGTTTAAACCCCAATAGGAAACAATAAATGTCGGAGACACCAAAACACACCGCAGAAAAGGAACTAAAAGTAAGGAAAAATGTCTTGAATTGAGTGTATTTCTCCTTGATTTGAGAAACTAAATGAGTATTTGCAAATGGAGTGAGTATTATTACCCCTAAAATAAGATAATTAGATATCCTGCATTTGAAATAAGATGATGTTGATGAATTGCTTTTATTTTAAATGTAAACATCTTATTCCATTGGCAATCCTGCTCAAATAAAGGAAAACACACTAATTTCAACAGAATTTCACATACTTTTAGTTCCCTTTTGGAGGGCATTTGTGTGGGAGTTTGAACTTATTATAATTTCTTCACCAGCAGAATCAACATATACCTTAAATACAACCAGTTTGAAAACATAAACTAAGCCAAAAGTCACAAATTGTATCACAACAGCCCCTGGGGACACGCATGCAGACATTAGTGGGGATGTATGTGCATATTTGGGCCTTCAAGTATAATTTTGACCTCTTGAGAAAAATATGTTTGGTTTTTAAAGTAGTTTTAGGTTGTATGAACAGCCGAAATGAATAAACAAAAAATATTAACATGACATCCATGACCCAAACGAGTGGTGTAATCATTTGACCCGCAGTGTATTGTAAAATGAATCATAGGATACAGGTATGGCAGTTTTCTACGTGAGATTTCTACCTGGCTCTTCAAACAGTCCAGTTTAATGATTTTCGATGCAGCACATTTGTAATCTGGCCATCCAGACTGATAACGTCTCACACTCTCCGTTCTGCACATTATCAATCTGGTCTGCCCTCATCCACTCCGTTTGGGGAAAGGAGGGACATTCAGCAGAAGGCAAGGCAAGGCAAGGCAAATTTATTTATATAGCACAATTCAGTACAAGACAATACAAAGTGCTTTACATGATTAAGATATACCAAAATAATAAAATGTAGATAGAAAATAGAATAAAAGCAAGTAGGGATAGAATGTAGTAACAAAAAAGAACATTTAAAACAGTAAAACTGTTTAACTAGAACAGTCAAAGGCAATTTTAAACAGATGTGTTTTTAATCTTGATTTAAAAGAACTCAGGCTTTCCGCACTTTTACCGTTTTCTGGAAGTTTGTTCCAGATAAACGGAGCATAGGAACTAAATGCTGCTTCTCCATGTTTAGTTCTGGTTCTAGGTATGTGGAGTAGACTGGAGCCAGAAGACCTGAGTGGTCTGGAGGGTTGATACACTGATAACAAGTCTGTGATGTATTTAGGTGCTAAGCCATTTAAGGATTTATAGACTAATAGAAGTATTTTAAAGTCTATTCTCTGAGATACAGGGAGCCAGTGTAAGGACTTTAGAACTGGGGTTATGTGCTCTACTTTCTTAGTCTTAGTGAGGACGCGGGCAGCAGCATTCTGGATCAGCTGCAGCTGTCTGGTCCACTTTTTAGGCAGACCTGTGAAGACACCGTTGCAGTAATCAATTCTACTAAATATAAACGCATGGATTAGTTTTTCCAGATCCTGCTGAGACATTAGTCCTTTAATCCTAGAAATGTTCTTCAGGTGATAGAAAGCTGACCTTGTAATTGTCTTTAGATGCTTTTGAAGGTTCAGGTCTGAGTCCATCACTACTCCCAGATTTCGGGCCTGATTGGTGGTTTTTAGCTGAAGCGACTGAAGCTGTGTGCTAACTTTTGATCTCTCCTCTATTGGTCCAAATATTATTACTTCAGTTTTGTTTTTATTCAATTGGAGAAAATTTTGGCACATCCATGCATTGATTTCTTCTAGGCATTTACTCAGTGCCTGAATTGGTTCATAGTCACCTGGTGACATGGTGATGTAGAGCTGTGTGTCGTCTGCATAGTTATGGTAGCTGATGTTGTTATTTTTTATTATCTGAGCTAGAGGGAGCATGTAGATATTGAATAGGAGGGGACCCAGGATGGACCCTTGGGGAACCCCACATGTGATTTTTGTCATCTCTGATGTAACTCTCCAAGCTGATTGGACGAAGCAACACCTTGTGCCCACCTACCAAAGGTTGGTTTTACTCAATCAAATGAGAATGTAAGCAGCAGGGCGCCATGAGAAACCACGATAGGTTATGCTACTCTCTTTCAAAGAAGAAATCGCGGGCTCCCTCTGAATACCCTTAATAATCTCTCCTGGCTCCTGTTCCTTGGCCTTTCATGGGCATCGTAGGGAAGAAAGGAACCTAGTACTGCTAATTTATGTCTTAACCATTTGCTCAGCCAACAACTTGATCGATACGCTGAGTTTGTCCGTTATGATTGTTTTAAAAAGATTGGTATAAGGGCACTTCTAACACTGATTTTATGCATAATGTTGATTCCGAACCACATTTCCTATCGTCCCACAAGTTCTTTGAAACCTAAAAGCTTTCTACTCATGATTAATCAACGGCCAGCAGGAAGTCAGAGGTCATTTTTACTGGTTTATGATGGAAATGTTTTGAGAAAGAAGCTTACGTGTTCTCCCTAGCTTAGATTATAAAAAAAAGTTACATATTTTATCATGTGATTTCCAACATGCACACATCACTTCATGTGTCTGTGTGACCACATGACCAGAGTCCTTTATCATCACTGAGTCTATGTGCATAATATCAATGAATGGCTTCTATGTTCCTCAGCTCTGGAACAAAATCGGTGCAAATCTGAGATATGCTTTAAATTACGAAAGAAACATAATAATTTACTAAAGCTCTATCATAAAACTAAAATATTTTAACATTTAAGGTTTCAAATGTTTACTTAAAATGTTCAGTTTATGTTTTTTTTTTTTTACATTTTGTATGATGTTTGTATGATACTATATAAGTAAAAATGCTTTAGTGGCCACACTAGGTAACATATGAAGCTCTAATTTTAGGGGACAAAATATGTTTTTTTTTTATAAATTCATATAGTAGAGGTACAGACATAATGGGCAGAATCTTGTTTGAGTTACACAGTTCTTACCTATGACCAGATTTGGGAGTAATTAAACTAATCATACTCAAAAAGTCAGCATGTAAAGCACAATAATCCAATAACATTCATGATGCTCCTCTATAAGTAAAAACATTTGAATTCTTTTTCATAAAAACAAAAAAAACAAAACAAAGGTGTTGTCCCACCAGACCCTTAGGCAAATCTTTGTTTTGGAAAGAACCATGTGGGATCGCACCTGTGTTGAGGCCACACAGTGTTATGATTATGTCTGTGAAGGGTGGTGGTGGTGGTGGTGGTGGGGGGGGGGGTCTTTTCTTTAGAGGCATATTTGTCCTTGCCCCTTATTCATACAAACGATAAAACACCACATTTTCCTCAGGCTTAAGGAAGGCAGAGATGGCATATTTACCAAACACACCCACGCTGAAACGGTCTGGGTAAGGGTGTGTGTGTGTGTGTGTGTGTGTGTGTGTGTGTGTATACTTGTACTTGCAGCTGCGTGAAAACATATTTTTTCATATTTTACCACCAAAGTGTGAATTATGATGTAAAGTGAGGACCTTCTTTGGGCTAGGAGTTATGTTTAGGACTAAAGTGTCAAATAGGTTTAGGGTTAGGCCATAGAAAGAACGGAAAATGACTGGAAGTCATGGGAAGGTCCTCAGTAAGTATTTAAAACAAGGATGTGTGTGTACTTGTAGCTGAGTGATAACTTTTTTTGCCCATTTTACTAGTAAAGTGAGAATTTTTTTTGGCCCGCACCTTTTTTCTGGGCTAGGGGTTAAGTTTAGGGTGAGAAATATAGAGTTATATATAACTCAGAGGTTTTATTTATTGTTTAATGTTTTTTGATCCCCGTTAGCATCAGCAGCATGCTGCATCCATTAATCCTCCTGGGGTCAGTTTGCGTAAAGAGACAGATTACATGTACCAAAAAAAAAAGAAAAATCATATTAAAGATGCAATAATAAAATAAAACATTCTATTTTTGGCACTTTTAGATAAAAACACAGCCATAGTTCTAATACAGAAATATTTTAGACTTTATATTTTAAACTCTTACATTAAAAAATAAATCTGTACCCTCAAATAATATGTAGTGACAGAGCACTCTCTTTACCCTTCCTGTTATCTGCTGAAGTCTTGCTTTATTTTCCCGCCGCAATGATTCACCAACATCTCATCATGTCATTGAAAATACAGTTTTTTTAACCCCTTTGTAGACTGCTGTTGCAAATTCCTCTAAAATCTACCAAACGGTCAAGGTGGCCTATGATTAAGACTAACACTTGATGCATAATCAACACTTACCAAGGATCATATAGCAACCTGCCGCCATCTGCTGCGTCTTAACTATCCATTAAGATGTTCACAAACCTTTTAAAGGTCAGATTTGAATCTAAATATAATAAATTAATTACATTTTAGATTTTCCTCTTTCTCTTTTTCTACTCCTGCCATCCTGCTCCAGTTTCCTCTCTCTTTTTTACCCTTTTCTACCACATTATTATAAACTGCATGTCGGGCACGCTTGATGGTTCGTATTTCCCAGTAAGAAAACCCAATTGGTTCCTCACCATGTACTTACGCATAAACCACAGCGCAGGCTTTATATTTTTGAAATGTAAAATTAGGGCTGAATGGAAGCTTCCTCTGATCCACGGCTCTCTGTTCAGGGCCAAAACGGCCTCGGAGCCTGAAACAGAAGGAGAACTGTTTTCTTTTTTTAAACCTTTATTTAACTCTGTCAACTAAAATAACATTTTCACGCTGTCAGGAGCCAAAAGGCCCGTGGGGTGGAAGTGAACTGAGGGGTTAGAGGAATTCAGGAGAAAGGTGTTAATAGCCTTTTCCTCGCTTCCTTTGTTAAACGCTGATTGTGTTTTCTTTATCAGCGGCATCTGTCTGAGCCGCTATGTGACTCTGTCAGTGGTCAGCCACAAAGAAAATAAAAGTCCTAAGTCCAGACATTAAAGTGTATTTTTGGGAATAGCTCATCAGACACACATTTCACTACAGCTGACATGTTCATTTGATGGTTATATTATGTTTTCCCCAGCGATCCGACAAGGATTAGGTGGGTATAGAAAAAGGAGGGATTGTGTTTCTTCCTTCAGTGACGGTGTATAGCAATGTTGCACATTCTGTACCTGTCACTATTATTTACACAATGACACTTTTTTTCTTTTAGGAGCTTGTGTCCTTGGTGATAAAAATCTTTGCAACAACAAATACCGGGTCATAAATCAGACAGACAACACACGGAGCCAGAGGAGGAACAGCCACAACCACAACAGGTGTTGAGAGGAAACCATTTGTCTTCCTGTGAGGGTGGTTTTACTCGTACTTGTGTGTGTGTGTGTGTGTCATTATATAAGACTTTATGGTTTGTAACTGTAGGAAAAAGGTTTCTGCAGAGTCTGCAAGCCTGTTCAGGCTCCATTTCTTTAAAAGAGATTTATTTAAACGGAAAGAAATAAACCGAAACCTCTTTATCCCACCAAAATCTCTTCTATATGCACCGACGCTGTATCAAGTTCAACGTTATACACACTGGTGTTGCTGACAGCAGAGATGCTAACACTCCCCACCCCGAATTCAAGTCTTAAAGGAGCATTGCGCAAGTTTAAAGGTAATTTTTTTTTCTTTCCCATACATGCCTTTACAATTACCCGACGTGTAAAATGAGTTTTCCTCTATTTACAGTTACATTTATATAGGCTCCATTTGACAGTTTATGAGACAGTGATTTGGGTCATATTCTCTGGGTATGACGCGATGCTCTCTCTTTTTTATCTGGCTCCTTTGTAGAGTCTCCGCTGCCCTTGACAAATTAGCTAGAGAACATGGGCTGTAAGTACTGGAGTTACCTAGAGAACATGGGCTAACTCCAGTACTTATAGTTTTCTTACGCCTTTGAACAAAAAAAAAACCGGTGCAGTAGATGCTTTTCCTCTTCATGCTCGTTCACAACACTGGTGTCATTTCAATAAGTCACCAGAGGGGGCAGACTTGTGCAAAACCTCTGGAACTTACGCTATGCTCCTTTAAATGACTTGTAGAAAATGTTTATTTAACATTTTTGCCATTCAGTCTGTCGACAATGTCACAACATATTATCCTTAGACCCATTTTATCACATCAATATTTAACCTCTTTTTAAAGTAAAATGATGCCAAAGACTGGGAAAAGCTTTACAATTAAAGTAAAATTATTGAGGTACAAGACTTCCCACTAAGACTTCATCTATTTCATACATTGAAATAGATGAACATTATGAAAGGGCACTACAGGAAGTGCTTTTTATTTTGAAGAATGTGACTCTACACCTGTTGATCCTCGAGCTCAAATTGCCCTCTTCTTTAGTACATAGCGCTTCTCTTCAAGGTGCCTTTAAAACCTATGATTAAGTAAGTGTTGCTTGACAGCAGCGCAGGGCTGTGCAGCCAATCAGAAGGACCCATGCACCCAAAATCCACATTTGTGTTTCTGGACAGATCAGCGTGAGCTACTCACATCAACTTTCAGAAACTTGAAATAAGGAAAGTTAAAAGAAAAATACAAAATAAAATTGAGATTTTTGTTACATGCTGGGTTAATACCATCCACCTTATGTCACATGAACATGAATGGCTGCTGTTTATAAGTTTAAAAAAATATATCAATATATAAGTAGTGAAAACTCTGGCGGCTTGACCACAGTATCGTTGCTTGCATTCCTATCCTCCGCATTATTGGTGAACATATGTGTGGGTGGGCTTTTCTCTGGCAAACAATCACATGCTTTGTTCAGACTACAGCTTGAAAAAAAAGCTACTCATAGCAACTAGAAACACTGAGCTTGGAAGGGATTTCAAGGTGTGCACCCTTCTCCATGGGTCCGAACCTGGACCCATGATTCGTCTCAAACGTCAATTTTACTCCGTATCAGACTTTAATCATAGATCAACTTCATCATTCAAACCCCCAGAGTTATTCATGTTTGCGCTGATGATACATAACTATACAAAATAATCTTTCAAATAAATAAAAAAACTGTCCATAAGCCATCTTAAATTTTAAATAAAATCCCACAACATTTTATAGGGGGGGTTTTCCACCATCACATTCCCCTCCTCGATGATCCTCGAGGTGACGTGTACCACAGATTAAAAGATGATTGTGAAGATCAGGAGTGAAGCAATTACTTTAATTGCTGTAAACGGTCAAATACATTTATGCGTAATGCTTCATGGTGGATTTACCAGATCTTGCAGATGGGAGAATCAGCAGGAAACGCAGTTTCAGGGAACAAATATTTCCTGGCCAATGATAACTGGCCAATATGCCGCTTTAGACTCTGAGTTTTGCATTCAACTACAATCTCCCAGGAGCTGAAAAGCTGCTCTGCAACCAGAGTGCAGTGCGCCTATGCTCAAAGCGACCATCAGCCTTCTGAAATACTTTGTACAGCGTTTTATTTTATTTTTTTTTTTGGGGGGGGGGGGGGGGGGGGGGGACCTCTCATTCTTCCTAGCCTCCGTCCTTCCTCTGAATGTCAATCCGAACACACAGAATTTCAACAAGGAGTATGGCTGCCATCCGACTTCTAAAGGCTGGTTCTCATGGCAGGATTTTAAACTAGTCGGCCGACAGACACCACGCATAACGATAAAAAGTCATTGGTATAAAAGGTTTGCTTGTGCAGTGTGTGGTGTCCGGTCAAAGGTGAGCTCCACACACCACACGTGAACAGATGTCCCTTGGGATCATTCGGATCAAACGTGAGTTCGGAGTAAATAAACACGGACGACGAGGAAAAACAATGGTGACAGCTTATGGACTAATTTTAGCAGAGAAAACAATGCAAAAATAAAAGGCGTTAAAGGAGTGGAGACAGTGCAAGCGGGGGGCTTTACTTTGCTGCACTATGATATAGAGGTGAGCTGTGTTTTTTCCCCTCACCACACTTTCTGATTGGCTACACTTCACATTCAACAGGCTGTGTGCTTGTTTGTCCTCGGGAAACACCGGGCCTACACGATCCCCGATTTGAGGTTGGGTTGGTCCAGATGTTCTACCGAGCAGACCCGATCACACTTAACACATCTGAAGATAGTCGGGGCCTGTCGTAAGGGGAAGATTGGGGCAAAATTGGAGCTAATTATCCTGCCATGCGAACCAGCTCTAAGACACTGAATTCCGACTTTACGTTTTTGTTTTAGTTTCTTTGCCATCAGTTTGGTGGTGGACAGCGTGGGCCCCTTCATAACCGTGGGTCCAGGGTAGCTGTCTCTGCCCCCCCACTGCCCGGCTACATGCGAGGAGCGATATAGAAGCTGAATAAGAACTCCTTCTGAACTTCTGAATAAACCGTGCAGCAAGTGATTTATTTTGAAGCATCTTGCTAATGAAGCTAGCTTGACGGTAAGGGAATAAGGACTTCAGAGTTTGGTTGGAGACACATCCCCGTGGTCATCATCAAGATGCCACAACAAACACAAACAGGTTGTTATGTATGATTGCAAACATCATTGGTGAGTAAATCAAAAGCACCCTTTAACAGGAGACTATTCTCTGTGAGAACTGTGGTCTGGGTCACAAATACTTTAAATAGCTGGTTAATTGTAGCGTTACATAAAACAGAGACACCTGGAAGCCACCTTCAACTCCTTTTTACTGCCTCATGCTGTTGAGACGCAATGAAAGCCACATATACTTGCCCTGATAAACAGCCACTTATATACACTATGGTAACTCAGACGGGACAAAAATCATAATTTACTCAAACGATCTACACTTACCAACAGACTTTAACCCCTGATTACACAGAATGAGGCCGAGACCTCGAGTTGAAGTTTAGTTTTGGGTCTTTAGAGCACATGTCTAAATCACGTCTAAACTCTTAGATTTTAAAAATTAAGTGTGACTATGGCCCTTTTTCCAGACTTCCAGAGGTTAAATCTATTTAATATTTAAGATGAAGCATCAAAGCATGTTAATGTGCCTAATCTAAAAGTCCTGCAGTGGCACACACTTGCTCTTCCAAGTGTTCGGGTAGACAAAGGATTGAAAAAATATGTTGCACCACTGGGTTTGAATGGATGCCAACAAAGCATCCCAAGAACACCTGGCTTTGGACCAAACAGCTCTGGAGAGAAAAGACCTTCTGCAGTTAAAGTCATCATGACTAAGCATACATTTTTTCTAGCATAACTAATTGACGCTTGCAGTGTTCCTGCATTGTTGCAACACCTTGAGATCACGTGTGAGTGTGCCCTTCAAGGTCGGTGCTGCCTGCAAGTTGTCGCCACCTCCATAATGTCAACTTCCACTTCTCTGCTAAACGTGACCACCAATGGGAATCTTGTTTTTCTTTCACCTTCTTTTTGTCAACAAGTTGTCAGCGTCTGCCAAAAGCTCATTACTGCAGTGTTTTTGCACTCTGTTTCTTAGAGGTCACATGTCAATCAAGCTCTAAGGGGGAGGGGGGATTCATGACATCCTCCTCTGTATGGCAGACATTACTTATATCACCATTTTTTAAAATGGAAGAAAAAATTGAAGAAAATATTTTTGTACTGGTAAAAATTACATAAAGACAAGTTTGCTTGTGTTTTTACACCATTTTCATGTAAAAATTCTATACTTTCCATTAATTTTCAGCCCAATACTAAATTTATCTGCAGACACAGTTGATGGACAGACAAATAGATGGATGATGATTGAGAAACGAAAGGATAAACAGATGGATGATTAAAAATGGACAGATGGATGGATGGATGGATGGATGGATGGATGGATGGATGGATGAACGGTTGGATGAGGGTAGGATGGATGGAAGAGCATTTGGATGTGTTTAAGAACTGACCTGGCTGCGGTCACTGCAGGTTATTTGCCTGAATAATGTGGTGTTTCTGTTGTAGACATCTATAGTAATAAAAATACTCTTTTAACTTAAACTACATTTTATCATATTTAATCTAAAAGGCAGAGGGATGTTTACAGCTTCAGTACTGGACTCTCATACAGAAACAATGCGAGACGGGTAGATTTCCGGACGCCAGAGAGTGTCCGTTCATTCCTCACACAGACATTAAGTAGGACCAATTGTGTACACCCATTCAGGGATTCAACAGAAGTCCAGTTGTTTTATTATTTAACCTTTTTTGGATTGATCATGACCTGGATGACTGAGAATCGTCACCAACATACACCCATTCAGGGGCGTGCACAGTATGATATCAGTGTTCCTTTCATCACATTGGTGGAGAGGATGGAGAGGATACTATAATGCAAACGTGTCCTAGCTGACACATCTTCACCTAATAAGTCATTCTGTCCAATCTAAGTATGTCAGGCTCTGTGTCCCCAGGGTCTGTTGTCTATCTGTTGTTTCTGTGGTAACTGGCTTTTGCAGCCCAGTCTCTGTAATCTCATAGTCCGTAACAGATGGATAGATTGATGGATGGATGGATGGATGGATGGATGGATGGATGGATGGATGGATGGATGGATGGATGGATGGATTGATTAGTGGATGTGTGGACAAACACATATGAAGGGTTGATTGGATGGATAAAAAGTTTGGATGCATATTTGCATGGAAGGATTGATGGAAGTTTGGATGATGGACGTATGAATGGATGGATGGTCAAACATGGACAAAGGGTTGGATGAGGGTTATTAGAATTGGGTGTTTTCTTTTCTTTTGTCTTTTAGAGATTAAAAACATCAGAAAAAAATTATAAAACTGCAAAAAACAAAACAAAAGAAAAACAAAAAAAGAACAACCTTTGTTCAAAACAAAATGTCCCTATATGACCAATCAGCAGCTGATGTCTACTCATTTCTGATGTAGAAAAAAAGTGAAAGCTGATATAGTTTAGTTTAGTTTTTTTTTTAAAGCTGCAAATTAGGCCGGAAAAGACTTCATTTATTTAACAGAGCAATAATTCCCTGAGGTCTTTTCATGTTAGAGCTTGAGAAGATGAAGGGGGGGAAAAAGAGCAGCGTAGAATCACATCTTTCAGGAGCAAGTTTAGTCTTTCTGTTTCTTCTTCTTCTTCTAACAACACTGTGATTACAGTATCAAATGTTGCTTCTGTTTTGAGGAGCTGACAACAGAGGCGAGGAAGGAGAGCCGGCAGCGGTTTTCTTGCCTGAGTGTGAGTTAAAATGCGTTGTGGGTGGAGGGGTTAGTTAGGGGGAAGGTGATGGTTGGGAAACCAGATGTCACTCCAGGCAGGTAGGAAGACGGGTGACGTTTTTTTTCTTTTCTTTTAACAACTTTTAGCTCCGAGCAGACAACAAATGCATTCTGCTGAATGACAATCCCAACCCCCATCTCTCAACTCAGCCTCCCTCCTGTCTGAAATGCCAAGAAATACAATAAAAGTCCAAGCTTCAGGTAGTCAGACTGAGGAGTGATCTGCTCTGAATGCTCCTATCGGTGCACCGCCTAAACATAGGTACCCTGCACATTTATCAGATTACTCTGAATGTAGAAGTCAACTCCTCTAAGCTTGAGGCCCTAGTTCTCAAACGGAAAAGGGTCGCCTGTTCCCTTTAGGTTGGCGGTCAGCCTCTGCCTCGAATGGGAGTTTGAATATCTTGCTGTTCTGTTCACAAGTGATGGTTGGATGGACCTGGAGATAGACAGACAGCTCAGGGCTTCGTCTATAGAAACGAGGTTGCTTCTCAGGACTGCTGAAAAAGAGGGAAAGCTCTTGAATTACCAGCCTCTACATGTCATGAGTCTCACTTATGGTCCTCCTTATTAAAAGGAGTTAGATGAGGTGGTCCAGTCTTCTGACCAGAATGTGTCCTGTGCACCTCCCTTTGGGGGCTTTCCAAAAATATCTCAATGGAAGGTAGATGGAGATAGATAGACCCAGAACTTGCAGGAAGGACTTTCCTTTCATGCCTGCAAACTGCCAGGGATCCGTCTGTGGGTGCTGGAAAAACCTTTCTGGGGAGAGTGGTGTCCGGGTTTGGCTTTTGGACCTACCTGACTCCCATAACTAAAAGAAAATGGATGAACGGCAAAGCTGAGCTGAAAGGCCACCCATCGAAGTTGCAGCCCTCTGGGCAAAACATATGCCCAGACTCCACCATAGAAATCCTACAGATAAGGAGCTTCATCCTCCACATCAAAGGGAATTGGCTGAGACGGATTGGACAGCTGATCCGGATGGCTCCTCTGCACCTTCACTTTTCTGGATATGTTGCACTGGGAGCAGACTGCAGAGCAGAACCAAAACTTAGTCTCTAGATAACTACTGGCCTGTGAACGCCTTGTATTATGAATTATGAGATGACAGGAACATGACAACAACAACCCGATTCGGGACACAATCGTCCAAGATGAGCTGGCTACATGAGGTGACTGGGTGCTGCAGTTCCATCATTAAGGGGAAGTTAAGAAAAAAACACTACAAGAAGGGAACTAAATGTAAGTAACATTTTCTTGAAATTAGTGTATTTTTTCCTTGAGCAGGAATAAGATTTATGCATTTAAATAACAATAACTCATCTCCATCATCTTATTTCAATTAAATTCAATTTTATTGATATAGCGCCAATTCATGAGACATGTCATCTCGAGGCACTTTACAAAGTCAAATTTAATCAGATTATACAGATTGGTCAAAAATGTCTTATATAAGGGAACCAGTTGATTGCATCAAAGTCCCGACAAGCAGCATTCACTCCTGGAGAAGCATAGAGCCACAGGGAGAGTCGTCTGCATTGTCCATGGCTTTGCAGCAATCCCTCATACCGAGCAAGCATGAAGGGACAGTGGAGAGAAAAACTCCCCATTAACGGGAAGGAAAACCTCCAGCAGAACCAGAACCAGGCTCAGTATGAACGGTCATCTGCCTTGACCCACTGGGGGTTAGAGAAGACAGAGCAGAGACACAACAAGACAAAAAAGCACAAAAGCACACATTATTTCAAGAGCGGGTTATCTAATTATCTTATTTTAGGAGTAAAATACTCATTCCATTGGCCAATATAGCAGCTCAAATCAAGGAAAAATACACTAATTTCAAGAAAAGTTTATGTACTTTTAGTTCTCGTTTTGCAGTGAAGCCGCTCCAGTGCCTCCATATTAAGTGTGTTAAGGTGGTGGGGGTGTCTGAGCTGGATGCTGAGGATACCCTAGAAGAGACCCAATCTTGAGATTCCCCAGAATGACAGAATTAGAGAAGCAACATCGGAACGAGTTCAGGTCTTTGCCTTGACCAACTGAATCACACAAGAAGACAACAACTCATCCCTTCCAAAAAGCACAGTCTTTACATGACAAGTTAAAGCTGCAATCTGTAAAAATCAGCGCAGAGAGAAAAAAAACGCAAAGTGAAGATAAAACGTTTAAGCCGACTTTGCTTTAAAGCGTCCGGACCGCGTCTGCGTGATGATTTAAAAGCCGCTTCCTTCATCCACGTTGAGCTGAGAGCCCGGTCGACCGATGCTGCGGCTCAACCAGCTGCCAGCTGCACTGTGAGTTAGAGTCCAAAGTCAAATATAAAAGCTCCCTGCTCCGTCCCACAGAGAAGCCTGGCTATTCCTGGTGCTGTAAAGTTACACAACTTTAACATTACAGGATAGCACGCTACTGAAATAACGAACAATATAAAAGGGCACTATATATTTAGATAACCATAAGTTCAAACAAATGTGGTTTTTGGGATAATGTGTCTATTTTAAGTCAATTTGAGGCCATAGTTTGAAATTGCTTGCTGCCTTGCTGCAAGGCAAAAGCATCAAATCTCACATGAGCTGGTAGTCTTCTTCCTGGAGACTAATATAAAGGATTTTATTTTTGCAACTGGTAAAAAGTGTGATGGACATATAGAGTAATTTCTTGCCCTTTCACCCTCCCCCCTTCATTCTTTATATTTTTGTCTCCTGCATATTCTTCCTCTCTCCTTATCACCACCATCTTAACTTGATGTTCAACTTAGATTTAGTCGTTTCTCCTTAATTGCTTCCTGTCACACCCATATATTCATTTAAAGACAGCTTTTTAAAGCACACAATCAAGACAAGATCTTGTGAACATTTTCTGTTCACAAGATCTGCACGCTCCTTTGTACAGAAACCCCTAAAAAAAACTTCAGCTCCCTCCACAGATCTTCTAACTGTGGTTTGGAGGCCTGCTAAGCACCTCCACAACCTTAACATGATTCTTCTTCAGTCATTCTCTTGCTTAAGAGAAAATGAGCTTTTTAATGCAGTGAAACCCATCCACATTACTTTTACTGAGAGAAGAAGGGCAAAGGTATGATGGACCGCTGTATGTAAATTATTTTAATTCTTTACAGCGGAGAGTCTTATCAGTGGTGTTCTTGGGCAACTTACACCTCCTATCAGATCATTTAATGGATACTTTGTTGTTGTGGGATAAAACGTCACCTTTTTTCATGATCATTCATGCAGATGATTGTTGGTAATTTGATATTTCATCACGGGCTCCATTGTTTCCTTCTCATATTTTTTCAGCCCCTTTTAAACCTCCTGCAGATCTACCGTCTTGTTCTGTCCTTTGACATGTTTTTGATTTTTTTCTACAGTGATGAAGAAGTTAGAGAAAAACAATAGAAATGATCAGTGGACAGGAACTCTTTATAGCCACAGTTAAAAGACCAAGATTGATTCATTGAGCTGTGGGTCCACAATTATTTCATCCCAACGTACAAAACAAATGAAACATTTGAATTTTAGACAAAGAGGGAAAACAAACCTGGAAAAGCTTCAGCTTGATTGGCTGCGACCGGTGATCAGCTGACCAGAAAACTCTCAGACACCGGATCTCTTTCCAGTCAGTGAAGGCACCACACTAGCAGCGCTAACCAGCCACACCTACATTTAGCTAGATGAAGCACTAAGATGTAACAAGCTATTTAAAAGGAAACGTCTTTTTCATGACATGGAGATATTTCTGTGAGAGAGCAAGCGTTTCAGCAGATAACATGAAGGCTGAACAGTGTAGAAAAAAGCTTTCAAAGTTATTCTTTTGAGCTATCAACCTCCATTTGTCTTGAAAATCTCAAGAGATTTAGGATCTACATGCTCTAGAAAATCTGTCCTTATCGTCAGATTGATGTTTTAGAAAGCTACGCTAATTGTGAATAAAAATTGTTGTTCTAGTGCTTCCTTATTTACTGTTTTTAAAAAGAAATCGGACACAGCTCATTCCGCTACAGACAGCTCAAACCTTTTCATAACCAGAGATTGAAAATCGGCTCCAAATTCTGATCGGTGCATCTCCAAGCTCAATTAACCCTTTAATGCTTTATACTTTACTTCCAAGGGGGTCAAAGTTCTATTAATTAATTGTTGTATCTTTTTAAGTGTTCAGAAACTGCTGTATTTTTACTTTGAACCCTTCATCGCTCATATTTGACACTACTTAGGCTTTTACCTTTCTCTTATCCACGACAAAAAAATCCCTGAGCGAGACAAAAAAACAAACAAAAAAAAACAGAAGAAGCTGTTTCAGACTTGAATCTTCTTGAATCAAGTCTGATCAGGATGCTGAAAAGTTTGGGCTCTTCTGTCTTCTCCTTTTGACACCATGATGTATCACCACCTCTCTGTGGCAGATTGAGGTTACATATAGGGCCTCCCTATATCCTGAGCTCTTCGCCGTTTCTGACTGAGCAACCCCCACCCAGAATTCAGCCTAAAGCAGGCGTACACCTGGAGGAGGTATGCGGCCAGAAACCGAAGCCCAGCTATCATGTGTTGCGTTTGACATCAGGCTTTCTGCTGCGGCGTCTCATCTGAGGAATGGAGGTTTGCTGTCACTTGCCACCGGGTTCTCCGAGCCCCACAAGAATTCAAAGGCATGCCACGGTCGACCCGATAAGAGCTCGTAGGTAGAAAGCAAAGCTGCGCCTCACCTGGGTGGGTATTATACTTTACATGCCAGCGCTAAAGATCATATTAGATTAGATGAAACTTTAAACCGTCTGATCGCTGAGGGGGAAGTTTGGGAGAAAACAGGATACAGATAACAGAGCGACGCAGCGCTGGAGATAAAGCTGTGTTTACAACAACTGAGCCCTGAGGGACAAATACAACAAATGAGCAAGTAAATAAACAAAGATATCTCTGAGCGGCATGTAACTATTGAATGGCCGCTCATTTGCTGGAAGCTGAACTTGAAAACGCCGGGGCGCTTCAACGAGAGCGTCACAGATTTCACTGGATAGCTTTAGAGACTCCATGTGCTGTGAAACACAATATTACATCTCCAGAACAAGTATTATGATGTCCAGTTTATTTTTCCACAATATAATGTGCTTGGTATTGAGAACAATCTTCCTTCTTCTCTGTCGTTTGTCTCCATCTCATCGTATAAAGCTATAAACCGTCGACACACCCTCATTGCCTCCTCCCTACCAGCCTCATATTCGGACTCTTCATTAAATCTGCTCCTTTGCACGTGTTCAAACCACTTCTCTCTTGGTTCCTGAACTTTGAACTGTGGTCAATCTGATCCAGGAAGTGTTCTGGACCTGGTCCTGGAGTCAGGCAAAGGCCACTGATCCAGCAGGGTCAACCAGGCAGCCCCTCTGCTCCGCCTCCACTGCTCCAGCTATTCTGTGACAGCATGAAGGACTGTTGCCAAATATTGGGCTTTCCGGTGCCGACGCTTGACCAGATTGCTAGTTCTATGTGGCTACAGAGCACGGATGGGTGGGATCGGCTTGAATCACAGCCCCAAAGAAACTAGATTGGATCCTACAGGAGAGCAGGATAGGAAGATCTAACAAAACAAATGGCTGCAGAAAAAAAATCAGAAATCCACTGGATATTGCTGCACACGTCCTTCTTAGATATTTGAATGCAATACGTATAACAACAACAAAAAAAGCTGTATGATGAAAGCTTTGCACTGTGATTCTGGGAAAAGCTGGTTGGTGTAAATGTTATACAACGGTGTATATTCAAAATAAGGCTATTTAAGGATCTGTTTCCGTGCTCAAAACAAGCTTTGGTCCTGCTTTGTGTCAGAGAGTCACATGAAAGAAGCAAGAAAGCATCGCTTTTTTTTTTTTCCCCTTCTCTTTCCGAAGCTGCACTGACAAACATGTCTAAGTGAAACAATCGCTGCGACAGTGCAATCTGTGTTTTCACAAAAAAAGGCTCCAGAGCAGCCGACTGTGCTTAAACGCGGTCGTTGCGCATATCTGTCTCAGGACCTGCATGACATTTCTTTCATGTCCGTGACCTCCGAAGTCTCAACATACAGTGGGTATTTATGTTTAGGTGCAAACACGCTGCATATTTTAAAGCAATGCCTTTCATGTCAAACAAAGAATGAAGTATAGCTCGTTTTCAGGATGAGGGATAAACAGGATTTCTTTGAAAGAAACAAGACGGGAGCGTTGAGTAAACTCTTAGAACATCGGCCATCTGCATCAAAAGAGAACGATCTGACAGGAACAGCTTTCTTATGTATATATATATTATATATATATATATATATATATATATATATATATATATATATATATATGTGTGTGTATAGTCCAAACTCTGATGCATTCTTCCTGAAACTTTTCCCAGCTTCTTTGACTCTCGAGGTTCGTCTTTGACGGAGGACAGTAGCAGTTTCTCTGCTCGGCACAATGTGAATCACGTGGCAGATGAACACAGAGAAACAAATCTTCCACACAAAGGAATGTTTGTACGATTCCTCCCAGTCCACAGTGAGATCACGAGGGCGTTCAGTGACACAGCACAGACCCGACGCAGACCTCATGGAAAAGCACACCAATGTCTCTCTGCAGCGAAAAAAAATAATTTCTTATCTGCTTTCTTGTTAAGCAAAAAGTTTAAGAAGAAAGAAGAGTAAAAAAAAAAAAAAACCGCAAATATCAGTTGTTGTAGGCAAAGTAAGAACGACAAAGTTCTAAACTGATAAGCTTGTGCGAACAATATTAAAAACTAATCATGTATGCCGTTTAATGATCGTCCAAGTCTTAAAATTTTATCTCAGCATGCCTATCTAGAGTTTGTGGTCTAATCCTAATTTTGCCACGTTTCCACCTCCCCAAATGTTATATTATTTTTTTAGTATTTTTGCCCAGCACATTTTTTTTTGTTCACAGACCTCATTGTCTATGTTTATGTTCTGCCTTCAGTCATGCTCATATGGATTTACTTAAACCATTTTTATAAAGTATAGAAAAATTATACCACAAACAGCTGCAAGGGCTTTTCTAAAATGGTGTTCTGCTGCATAAGTCTGCAATTATCATGGATTTTCTCTAATGCACATAGGGTCAAAAGCACACGGACAGGCCAAAATATGTACATACACTGTCCTAAATATTTCTATAAGGGTTGAAGAAGATACTGCAGAGAATGTCTTAACTTGAAAAGACTACTTATAACTTCTGGTAGGTAGTCATGAGGGGCGACTGCAAGGAAAGTAACTTTGTCAGCAAATAAAGGATCGGTTTGCCAGATCTCTTTAGATTGGCCAAATCCCAGAACAACCAGGAAGTCTAGGAACTGAGATGAGATCTAAGACGGAGAAGTGTACATTAACACTAGTTGGGGAAGGTTTTGAAAGCCACTTTTTACACAACTGCAGGTTTCAGAACCGGCGTACAAGTGTACAAGTTTTGGGAAAACTAACAAAGTTCAAGAGCCTTGTGAACTGGAAACTGCTAGAACACCGATGTCCTCGTCAGAGACCTGCCAAATGCCTTCAGAGAAAATGTTATGGCTGGACGAGACACCAAAGGTGTTTGGCAACAACAGCGATAAATCTGTTGGGATGAGTCTAGATGAGGCTTTCCACCCTAATAACACTATTAGCTGTAAAGCATGGTGGTGGTAGCGTCATACTGCAGGGCTGGCTCAGGGCTAGTTGTAATGTTGCAAGCTGATGGTGTAATGAGGAATGAGGACCACGATCAAATTCTTTAACTTTACATCAAACTGTGTCCAGTGGGGACTCTGACACATTCCAGCTTTAAGTGGATGAAACAGTCCTCAGCTCCATAGAAGATGTATGGATAATGCTTTAAAGTCAAGTCCTTGCCAGGAAACAAACAAACTAATTATGCCAAGAAGAGCCGTTAAACTTTCACCCAGAATTAATGAACAAACCCGGGAACTTAACTTCTGCTTTTAAAAATCAGTGTAGTTTTATGTTCTATAATCAATAATTGGGAC
The DNA here is from genome assembly GCF_011125445.2 of Fundulus heteroclitus. Lineage (NCBI taxonomy): Eukaryota > Metazoa > Chordata > Actinopteri > Cyprinodontiformes > Fundulidae > Fundulus > Fundulus heteroclitus. Next base: position 10,822,571 of record NC_046383.1, read on the forward strand.
TTAAAGTAATTAATAAAAGCCATAAATCTGAACTATATAAATTTGTTTTCTTCCAATAAACAATATTTTATACTTTTCTGTTTTTCCTAATTAAAATGTATGTAGAAAAACTCACTTCTGCCCCAGAATACTTGTTGGTCCGAGCCACGAGCTCATCGAGGGAAACGTTCTCTGCTACGGGCATCTTACAGAACTGCAGGGAAAATATCTCCCGTCTGGTCGCAGCATCAGGAAGAGGAACATAGACAATCCGGTCAAGGCGGCCTGGACGCATCAGAGCCTGAGAGACAGGAAGAAAAACAACACGGTTCATCATTTACTTCTTTTTTTTCTTATTTCCACAAGAACGTTCTGAACTGCCCTAAAAAAGTGCTCGCTTGCTACGGCGAAGAGGTGGAAACTGAAACTTGGACTCGGAGAGCTAAAAGCCTGAGAATCAAACAGTGCAACCGGCATTTTCAGCACAGAGACAATGTCCAAGTTATCTGATAAAGCCTCCACTTCCTACAGATCACATCTCTGTGACCCCAAAACAGTCCTTGAGCACCCGAAGCCGCCGCCGTCTCGCTTGTCAGACGTCATTAGGTGGCAGGCGCCTCTGCAGCCGGACAGACAAATATGGCCCGTCTACTTTCGCCGTCCTCAGCCTCAAAGTGACAAGCTGTGGTGAGGAATGCATTCTGACAAGCGTGGTAGCTGCAGGAGTTTTTTTTTTTTTATCTTGTTTTGTTTTTGGTTATTAATTGAATGCAACCGAACGCTGGAGGAGTCTGAGCAGCGACGGACAAACAATCAACCGATTCTAAGAGTCAGTGGATGTAAGGCGCTGGATCTGGGCCAGAGAGGCCACATCGGGGCCAAAGCGGGGCCGGCCGAGACGAAGCAGGAGATACATGCAGACGCAAGCCAGGCAGGAGGTCACGTCAGAAGTGATCAGTGTGGGCTGGAGGAACTGGAATGGCAGCCTTTGAGCTCCTCTTCATGCATCATTCTGCTGCCGTTGGCTGCTTTACAAGTCTACCAAGTCCTTCATGAGTCAAACACGCAGTGACAGCTTTGAGTTTTCGTCTTTTTACCGTATTATCAACAGCTCGGAATAAACGTGCATTACAAAAATAAAAAAAATTCTTGGTGTGGGATTCTCTAGAGTAGATGGACAACGAGGGAAGGTACAACAAATGTATTTCAATCATTGCGAGTCACAGTTGCACGCCGAGGGTCAGCATCATCTTTGGGACACTGGTTTCCTCACTGAGGTGCAGACCATAGCCTCCCAAAAGCAGTTTTGTTGGTGCCGTCACAACTAAGGTGAACTCAAGTTTGGACCATTTTTCCTTTAGAGATGCACGAGAGCCAACCATCAGGATCAGCTGAAGACTGGAAACAAGGAAGCTGCTCAGTCGGGCTCTATACTGCCTCTATGAAAAAACACACAGCCAACTTCTGGCATCTATTAACGTTTTAGAGCTTATAGTTTAACCCAAAACTTTTCTTAGCACTAGCAGATTAAGCTTTAAATGAATCTTTTCATTTTACAGACATTTATCTTTTGACCTGTAATAATATTAACGTTTAGGAGGCGCTCAGCCAGACATCAAACCTGAAACTGTTAGACAATCTGTGGAGGCAGCAGAGGGATAATTAGGGTGATGGCAAAGAGGCCTTTCAGACTCAAAGACTTAATAAATCATCAAAACCGCAGTGGAAACATGAAATAAAGATGATCAGCATTTATAAGGGTATAAATAATTTTCCTACATGTCTTTTTTATTGCAATGTAAATGAAATCATGCATTATTCTTTTTAAGATACGCACTCATTTTGCATGTGTTGATTATCTTTTGAGATTTGTCTGTTCTCATTTACTATTGGAAAATATTGATCTGCCAGGGGTATGAATAATTCTGGGCTCAACGAGATCTTGAGGCATTAAGAATGAGCTGGAAAATGGTGACGACATCCCCAGATAAAGCCAAGCATGCTTTGAGAGAGCAAAGCACGACATTAAAGCAACCAGAGGTGGCTAGTAACATTTATTCAGTCACAGTACATGAGTACATTTTTAAATTAAATTTACTTTTAGGAGTAGTTTTACTGCGCTGTACTTTTAACCTTTACTTGAGTAATATTATTTTGACTAAAAATGCACTAGAGGCACACAGCTACAGTTTATATTTAAGTGAGACTTCTTGTTTGTACACCAGATTTGTTGTCTTAATGTTATTCTCTATCTGCTGAGCTCATTGAGTCATTTGGAGGTCAAGCGAACATAAAGTATATGGTAGATATTGTTATTCGAAGTACTTAGCACTGTTTTAACATACTGTATGTACCTGCTGTAAGTACTGGTTCCATTAGTTTTATGCTAAAAAAAATATTTAGAAAAGCATTTATTCTGCCTAAATGTGTTAATTTGTAATCATGTAATTTTTGTATATTTTCCTATTTTAGTCTAAAAAATACCAGAATTTGTACATAACTTTAGATTTGTGTCTGTATGATCACATCATTTTTAAATATTAAATCAGAAATCGGTACTTGCGTCGCCAACTTTCATAATACGTTTTGTACTTTTTTTTTTTTTTATTATTTAACCTTTATTTAACCAGGAAAAAAATCCCATTGAGACTAAAAACCTAGTTTTCCAGGGAGTCTTTGCCAAGAGGCAGCAAAGTTACACATTAAACAGAGATACATTAGATTAAATGGCAGGTACATAAAAATATATATATATATCAAGTAAAACAATTATGGGTAACTGAGGCCGTCTCAACTTCTTTAATTTTCAACATAAAAGTGACTTTTTACTTTAAGTAATGCTACTCCCACTTGAGTACAATTTCTGGCTACTCGACCAAACCTATATTGACCTATTTTACACATGCATCACGGTTGTGGACAAGCGATAACAATGTGAATCTCAGACATCCACCAACGTCTGGGCAGAGAGGGGAGCGACGCTTTGAGGCTCCAGCGTTTGGCTGGACTGATAAGAGCGATCAGCTGGGCAGTCTGGAGTTAAAAAGCAGGTTCCATCCCTCTCCTAAGTCTCGTGTCCGTCTTCTAAAATATGTGAAGAATTTATTCCGCTGTTGGTTAATCGACTTTCATGGGAATCATCAGTGAAGTGAAAATGGCTGAAGACTTTTCTGTCAGATATGACAACCGGATCATTCCTAGAGAGCAGAAAGCCGGCGGGTCCTCCTGTGTGCTCCGTGTGCTGCACATGCATTAAACCTGGCTAAACTCTAATGATAAAGCTCTAATCATTTATCATTCAGGGTATGTGGAGCTATGGCTCAAGAAACACATCTCGTCAAAACCTTCCAAACTTTCAGATGGCAGTCTAAGATTGTCAGTGATTTATGCTTTAGTTAAGGTTAGAGCTGCATTACATATTGCATCACACTGATCACATGGTATCGTGCGCTCAAACGCTGCTCACCAGTTAAACATCTGGCCAGACGTGCACTTCTTTTAGCTTGCGGTGCGCTAACACTAGCAGAAAACAGTGGGAATGAAGGAAAGATGTAAAAACAAGTCAGGAAAATGCGGCTTAATTATAATCAATTCAGCGCCAATGTTGCAGGAACGGGTTTCCCCGATGTTCTGTGTGGGGCCTTTAGTTTGATGTGCATTAAATAACCAGTATCTATATGTATTCTCTCACACATGCATGGCTATAAAATGCACATAACAATAAATAAATGATATAACATTATTACAATGCGTCAGTGTTATATTATTTTAGTAGCGTGAGGAACTATTTCTGCTATTAAATAAAACAGATTATATAACGTTGAAAATTTTAGTTTTTTGATGCAATGTAGAGATAGATAGATATAGATATAAAATGTATTATTCTGCAGTTATTAAAGACACAGAAACAGGATTTTTAGTTTTCTCAAGAAAACTGCTTAACTCTCGTCACCCCACCACTGAGTATGAATTAGTCTCCTTAGCTTGTGTAACGTTGTACTCGATGTAGGTAGTTATTACAGTGCTTATGCAATTGCTAATTTGTTAATTGACACCATTACTCTTTGTGCCGTAAGCCTGGGGGTGGTGGTAGTTAGCAGAATACAGTGGGAGCTGAAACGGGTGTCTTATCTCACTGCAGAAATCATGGACCCACAGGAACAAGACGTCCAAAATGCACTGCAGGTCAGAATCAGACATACTTTAATAATCCCAGAGGGAAATTACTTATACGGTAAGCCGATAAAAACAATCCGGCTTTTTAGAGCTTGCTTTGTTTTTTTTCCACATAAACTAATTCCAGCGAACAGAGGCGATGGGCAGCTCGCCTGCCTTTTATCTGCTGGTTTTCCTGTGTGTCTGTGGAACACGAGGCGACGGAAACCGTAGCTAGGCTCTGGTAACCACAACAGGGCCACGGCTGACAAGCCGGCGATGGATCACGAGTGGAAATTCTCGTTTTGCATGCCTTTGCATTATTCCACAGATTTATTTGGAAGCAGCTGGGGAACCGTCCCTTATCAAGTAACAGCAATGCTATTTATTTATGAAGATGGGTGGAAGATAAGAACTAGGTTGGAAAGATCTTTCAAATAAAAACTCAAAGGATTCCAGACTTGACTGGGTTTACAATTTTCGACGGTCCCGCTGCTAAAGGTAAAATGGAGGTTAAAAAAAAAGGAAAAGAGCGTGGTGGAGGTGAACCGGGTGCAGTGGGGACTTCAGCCTGTTTGTCACAGCAAGTTGAGCCGGTAGCAGTGAAGCGTGCTGCATTATGCGGAGGACGTGCCAGGGACACTTCCTGAGTTGCCCGCTTTGGAAGTATCTGCCGGCTGCATGCCAACACAAACCTGCTGACCTCCAGCAGAACGGCGCGCGCAGAATGCAGACTTCCAGCCATTCTGACAAAGACGTGCACGCACGTACGCTCGCCTGCGTGCAAACAAACAAACGCAAATCGGTCCTTCCAGTCTCTCCTTTTTTTTTTTTTTTTTTGTTCAGTTTCAACGTGAAACCTGCTGCTTTATGAGCCGTTATTTCCCTCCTAACATGAAGGAGACGAGCCTGCAGCGCTCCCAGAGAGTGGAGCCCAGGCCTCAGCTTTGAGACTGCTAAACTCATCTGACTGCCCTGCAGGAGAAAGAAAGGCCTTTCTCCCCCCCCCCCCTTCCCTCTCAGCAAGAGCACGGGGCCAATCCATCACTTAACAACATACACTTCCTGCTCTCAAGGATCCGGGGGCTGCTGCGGTGGCGTTGGGTAAGAGGAGGAGGAGGTAATGGGGGGACCCTGAAAGACAAATACTTGGCATGTCGGGTAAGCGTTGATGGGCTCCCCCCCCCACCACCACCACCACCTTAACGGTATCGCTCCACCTGAAGCTTCGACTCGACTGGCAGGAGGGAAGAAGAGGAAGGAGGGGGGGGGGAAAAAAGGACAAAAATAGCCGAAAGGAATTAAGAGAGCCTACTTAAAGGAGCTGGAAGACCAAAACCCTGCAAACAAACGCAGATAAGTAGCGTGAGATGAAGCAAATCCCCACAGACAACTCCAGGTTCAACAAATTCCCCGTTGTTTTAACATGAGTCTGCATGACGGATTGCATCCAGCTCATTGCACCACTGACATGATAGGCACCATTACACACGGGCCATTAGTAATTAGAAATGCCCCCAGGTAAGAAATACCAACTGGCTTAAAGTCGACGCTGAAGTTCGTCCCAAAATCTGGGTGAAACAACAACGCATGTGGTGATATAACGAAGAATCGTTATTAAACGTGATGTGCTGGGATAGGAAACGGCCATTTGAACCCAGCAAGAGAAATAAAAAAATATTTAAAAAAAGGGAAAATAGTCTCTGCGCCAAGTTTCACTGCCGATAACAACAGTAATCATTCCAGGAATTGCAATCCTCCTCAAGAAGTGATCACCCCCTAATGACAGACGACTTCCTATCTGTGAAGGCCAGTGCCCCTCATTAACCACCCAGGAATGCTGGGAATCTTCTGCTGGGAGCGCTGCTGCTCCTGCGGCGCATTCTTGGCCGGCTTCTATCTGACCCGCCGAGCTGCGTCTGCCGGCTGTTTACAAATGGACGCCCACGCCATTCAGGTGTCTCCCGCTTAGCCCCGAGCACGACGCCGCTACATCAGGACGACACGGGCAAATGGGGGGGGCGAACGCGGTCCGAGGCGCCGGACGTGGCAGAATCTCAGCCCGATCGTCGCCGCTGCTTTTTAGCCAACGTAATAACAGGCTGTCTGAGCAGCGCGGGCCGCCTGGGGAGACGTGAGTTGACTTTGCTCCCCGCCTGAAGGCATTCGCTGCATGTGGTTTCCGAACCTGTCAGTCTGCAATCCTTTCAAGCCGCCGTGAGTCATGCCGACTCGGGAGATGGGCCGCGTTGGATTCGTGCAGAGCTCACGCCAAAGAAAATAAAGATAATCAAAAAAATAAAAACACACGCCGCACAATGGGAAGCGAAAGCTCACACAGAGGTCACCGAGGTCTGGGATGACTTTGGAGGTTTTGAGGGAAGGGCGGCGACTAAACGCTGACACAACGCAGCACCTGTCGAGTTAATAACAGCCTTTTTTTTTCCACTCTTCTGGACAATTTGTAAAGCTGGCAGCTGACATCTGTAAGGTGGCAGGCTTCTTCCTTGATGGATCTCCTTTATAGGAAAAAGCTAAACATTTTAACACAAACGGCTGTTTTCCGGTTTTCCTCATTAATCCAGATCAAAGTTGCCGTGTTTGTGTTTCTCAAGAAGCTTCCTGTCTTTCACCAGGGTGCAAAAAGTTCCCGTCACCTTGTGCAGAAAAAGGAAAAAATGCTATTTTTCCATGCTACTTACCATGAAGCATTCCTGTCATGGCGAGCAATATTTTAAATAAAACACACCCCGGGCTGAGCGTACGAACACACAGCGGCATTTAACTGATGCGTGTCGAATATGTTTTCATCACAGAGATTAGACACCCTCAACAGTGGGTCAATAATGACTTTCATGTAAAATAAGATAAAAAGACTTCAACATACACCCTCTTTTAAGCCTAGGGTTTTGATACCAGGGCATAAGGAAAAGGTTTTCCCTTCATAAATTACATTTTTGTCTTCACTATGCTATTCCTGAATCTAGAAACATTCTGGGGGCCGGATGGAAAGCTCTGGTGGGCCGGATGTGGCCCGCGGGCCGCCGGTTGACGCTCACCAACAGAGAAGATCCAAATTCCCCATTTCTGCCTCTCTGTTTAACCATCTGGGAAGGATTTGAAGGAAATCCTTCACAACGGGTAAGTCAGCTGCCAATTTCCCCAGATGTTGATGTACCAGCCAGGTCAGACTTTGCAAAACTTTGAGATACTTAAAAATCCTAAGAGCTTCAGCCCAGACTCTACAGGCCTCGGGTAGCAAGTTAAAGGTTAAAGATCACGGCAGGACAACTAGAAAGTCACTGAACGAGTATGGTGTGTTTGGATGGGTTGAAGGAGAACACCTAAACAGAATATTGTTCGTCTGATTGGCCATTTAGACTACAGGAAAACACCCTTTTGGACCTAATTAGAGATGTTTGGCCATTTTGCATGTTTGGAGAAAAGCACAAACGCCTCACACCAACTGTGAAGCATGATGGGCTTTTTTGCAGTTCCCCCAAATTCCCTTAGAGTCACACGTGAGACCAGCGGGGTGCAATGTGGAGCGGGGTCCATAACTGGAGGCCATTCGTCCTCGGCGCACCCGTCCAAGGTTCAACTTCTGACCCCAGGAGCTTGTTCTGCATGTCTTCTCTGCTTCTCTCTGCTCCCTATCCTGTCTGATCAGCATGAATAAAAGGCCACGAGAGGGAAAAAAATCTGATAAAGTCACACAGAAAACATCTACATAGAGCTACTGCAGCAAAAGGTGGTTCTAAATCATAGGGTGCACCTAGTTTCCCATTTTGGCTTTATCTCTTTTCAATAAATAAAAACAGAGCAGAATATTTTTGCGTGTTTTTGAACACTTCAGGTCTCATGGAAATAAATGTAGGACCTGATACCAATCAGATCATCTCAGTGTAAAACCTGAGAATCGGAAGATTCTGTATTTTCTTTTCATTATAAGGAACGCTGCCTTTAATTAAAGCTGTAATTAAAAACATCAACTATTGGGAAATGTCATACGGATCGTGCATGCGGCCCCTTGAGGTTCCTGTGCAGAAAAACACGCCATGAGCTCACTTCTCCTCTTCGGTTTGAATTCCACACATAAGATTTACAACGGCCATCGAAGGTTTTTTTCAGAGCACATCGCTCCAATGAGATGACATAATTTCTGCATGAGGCCTCGCTGTCTGCAGAGGGACACCGAGTCTGCTTTGTGTCAGAGCCGATTCTGATGTGCGAGAGGATCAGAGGAGGAACGAGCAGAGAAAGAGTAAATCACAGGCGGAGGGGAGGGGAGGGGACGGCAGAGCCGAGAGGCCTGAGAGCGACGGAGAGGGAGAGACCGGAGTTGGCAACCAGTCAAAAACATGAGAGGCTTTCACTCTGGATTTTGCCCTTGAGTCAAACTTGCATCCGGCAGGCGAGGCCACCGTGTCCAAGAAGCAAATAACTCTGGCGCTGTTAACCCACTGCAGCCCCACATGCTCCGCGCAGCCAGGAGCAAGTCAAGATGTGAAGTCTTAAAAAGAAAGCAAGCACCACGGGAACAAGTGGAAACCTCTGAGACTTGGCGCTGAAACGCAGCTCGTTCCGAGGCTGGATTATCCACCGCTTCCCAAAAAGGTTTTCCAACTAAACACAGATCAGAAAATATAGATAAAAAAAAAAAAAAAAAGCTGAGTTTTTGCGATGTAAAAAAAAAAACATTTTAGAACATCTAATGTGACTGTTACCCTGTTTAACTTTATTTAAACAGACTAAAATGTTGCATAACTGAGCACGCACTCCTCTACCTGGGGTCAGGATTCAATCTGAGTCAGTGCAGACCTGCAACCATTTAAAGTGTCTCGGAAAAATAAAGTTTAGCCGTTCTCGTAGGATTTTATCGATATTTTCTTAGCTGCCTCTCAAAGATAAAGCCATGGCTTGCAGGGAGCTTCCAAAACATCAATGACTGTCCAAACGTATCAGCTCAAGTTAAAAGGCACAAAATAATTTCCAAGGAATTAGATAAATCGTGGAGCACATCGAAGACAGCCGTGGTGCAATAGTAGCACCATGAAGGACAGGAGATCCCTTTAGGATCGATCAAGAGGCGAAGAGAAAACAGGCCAGGGAGGCTGCAAAAAACACCGACAGCAACAATAAAAAATCTGAAGGAATTTCTGCAACGTACGTTCTGTAAAAAACAAACACGAAGAAAAATAATAACACCGCGCACCACCAAACATCATAGCCACAGTGGAGCATGGTGGTGGCAGCTTCATACATTGTGGCTGTTTTAGTTCAGCTAAAAATGGGGCCTTAAGGCCAATAAATGCAAGAAAAGATGAATTTGTTCTCCCTCCCAGGGCTGCCAGAACAGAATTGTCATTCTGTTCTGGCAGTCCTGGTTTGGTACCTATGGCATCTTTTATCTAGCCTGGTTTCTAAGAAGCATGAAGTGGGTGTGCTGCAGTGGGAGGGACCTAGGAAGACTTCCCTAGAGTTCAGCACTTAAGTTCTTGCGAAGTATGAAGTGTTCTGGCCAAAGAGAAATGTCTCCTTGTTCTTGCAGCCTCCAGGTAAAAGAACCGTTCTTCTGGGTTCTCGCAGAGCATGAATCCAAATACCGGACAAAAACCTCCAGGCCGGAAAGCCGAAAACAAAGATGAACTTCACCTCTCAGGATGACAAATACAAACCTAAAAAGCTGCTTTTAGTTGTTTCATTGAGTTGCACAGCTAATAAGTCACATTAAATGTGTTAAAGGTTCTGGAAAAGTGTCTCATTTGGTGTGCAGACTTTTTATGCTGTGTTCTGGGAAGATTTTAGCCGCCTCTGAATCTTTATGGAAATGATGAAAACACTTCAAATGACGTCTTTTACACGACTATGGTTGCGTTTGAACCAAAGCAGATAAAACTGTATAACAACACTTTTGTATGCTAGTATTTAAACACTATAGTTTCAGCCATGAGCATGGAAACTGTGAAAAATGTGACAAATTATACTTAAAAGTTAAAGTTATCCTCATATTGTCATTAAAAAGTCGAAACCGTCCAAAATATTATCCATTTACGTGATCATCTTATATATACATCTATACATATCTATCTATCTATCTGTATATATATATATATAGATCTATCTATCTATCTATCTATCTATCTATCTATATATATATATATATATATATATATATATATATATATATATATATATAGATCTATCTATCTATCTATCTATCTATCTATATATATATATTATATATATATATATATATATATATATATATATATATATATATATATCTATCTATCTATCTATCTATCTATATATATATATATATATATATATAAATCAACTAAGCTTAAATTTTGCACGAGGCCTTGTGTGATTAAATGCTTCGTTTCTTGCCAGAAATATTTAATTTTTTTCAGTTCCGCTTCGCTCTTGAGACTTCAGCAATTAAGTTTGGGAGTGTGCCGTTACCGTTATGAAAATAAGACTGAAAAGAAGCTGTAATAAAACAAAACAAAAATTTCCTTTAACACATAATTAGTTGGGCGTTTGTTTAAGTCCTAGAGTGTCAGGAATTCAGATGTTTTATTTGTAAAAAAGAAAGAAGAAGAAGAAAAAAAAAAAAAGAAGACGTGTGGACCCAGCGGGGAGTCGGGCTCCAAACCTCAACACATCTGAGTGGAATGTGTGTTCCTACGTACGAGAGAGCGCGCATTCATAGCACGGCTGAGCAAATACGCTCATTACAGAATCAGATGTCACACCTCTTTTACCTTTCATGGTGTCTGTGTGCGTTTGAGGGCCCCCCAGGTGAAGGGGCTGAGGAGAGGGGAAGGGAAGGGAAGGGAGGCGAGAAGATTCAACGGCAGCTGTGTTGCTGCTCCTTCTGGGAGTCTGGGGGCGGAAGGGTGAAGACTCTGGAGGTGAGGGCCTCCCGCCCCTCCAGCTGCCCTGGAGGCTGCAGTAAAGTTCCCGAATCTGTCAAAACAACAGTGAATGGCTGGCCCTCACACTTCTACGGAAATAAAATTGGCCAAAGCCAAAAAAAAAAAACCATATATTTTGATGGGAGAAGGTAGAGATGCTGTGTGTGCATGTCTAAGGAGGAGGTTGTCCACCCAAAAAGGTGAAGAAAAGCAGAGGAAATTAGCCCGAGGCCATGTTGAAATGTCGACTCATTGGAGCCCAAAATAAAAACGCAGTAAAGTAGCTGCCATAAAACACATGTATGTTTGCTTAACAAAGAGGCGTTTCCTGTGAGCTGTCCGCAGTTCGCAGTTTAACTCCACAGGACCTTTGCTTTCGGCATAAACTCGCCAGGTCTGGTTTCCATAATCTGCCCCAGAGCCTGTGGGCACCCTGTCGAGCTGCTGCCTCGAACAAATCAGCAGAAACGACCAGTGATCAGCATTTTTCCAACAACACTTCATCTAACTATGCGTTTGGCACTGCGACCGCTTCCTTCGTTACAGCACTGCGTTCCTTCGGAGCATACTGTAAGTGCCTGTGATGTGAAAAAGTAACATCTGTTTAAGTCTTTCTAATTTGGTTTACCCTCATATGCAAATAAACAGTCCTATTAAGGACTTTACAGGGATTGGTTGTGCAGCTGACGTGGAACAGCATCAATATGTGCATAAAACGGTTAAAAAATAGATCCCCATTCAGGATCTCTTCAGAGATGATCTTATCAAACAGAGTCTCTAGCTTCCAAAGACTGAGAGGTAGGGGGGGGGGGGGGGGGGGGGCAGAAACACATTCAATTTTAATATTTACTTGTTACCTCCTAAACTCTCCAGCCACTTTATTAAGGCCACATTTTGGTCCAATTCACTTAAATCTTCTCTCCTCATCATTCTGATGTTTAGTTAGCAAGTCTAAATACCTAAAGGGACAATATTCAAACATACAAAGGTCAGTTCAAGGTCAACTTAATAAAAAAAAAAAACATAAAAAATTAATATCCCTCAGACCAATAATTAAACCTCTGTTTAAAAAAAAGAGTAGAGTGCCACCATCACAACATATATTACACCTTTTTACAGAGGGTTACTTATTGAAAGATAAACTTTAATATGACTGAGTTTAGGGCAAAGAAATACCAAAATGCAAATGCAATGGTTAACGTTTAAGGTCTTTGCTTGCGTGAGTTTATTAGCAATTTGCATACAACTGATTCCTAAAAAATATATTTTTGCTTTCCAACCCTGAAGTAATGCTAACATTTTTAAAGTGAGCATTTCTACATTATTTAATTATCAGAATCAGCTTTATTAGCCAGGTATGTGCACACATACGAGGAATTTGACTCTGAATGCTTACAACTTGCTTACATTTACAATAATACAATAACGCAACAATCCTTTCTAAAGGTGTATTGTACATCTTTTTCCAACAAACGTCAACCTTTCCCATCATAACACACATTCACAGAAGCCCCTCTTGCCCGGTGAGACAGACCGCAGGTGCCAGGCCCACCTCGGGGTCCCTGCCGGGCTCTCGTTAGGCCTGGTGCCATTCAGGCGGCTTCTAACACGCAATCCTGAGTGCTTTGTGTTTCTCTGACAGGCCCTGTCGTCCTCCGCACGTAGTGATGGAAGAAAAGGAAAGAAAAGAGGAGGAATTCAGGGATTACTGCTTTGGAAAGGTTTAACAGAGCCTGAGACTCACCCTTCACCCAAAATGGACCATAGCAGCATTTTCCTCTCACCTCGGAGATTATTTGCAACAAATTAAATCATCAACTTCCTTGAGTCTGTCAAATAACAGTTCTTTCTACTTTAACTTTAAATAAAAAAAAATTTTCAGGCTTTTTCCACATGGCTATTATGTAATTTTAGTTCCTATTAACTTAATTATTGCTTCTTTAAATGAGAAAAACTCTCTAAATTACCACAAAAAAAGCTGAATTCCCACAAAAAAGGTTAAGCGCATCATCATTGGTATTTTAAACTGAAGTTATGTGTGGCCTAACGATAAAAAATTATGTTATTAATCATGTTTCCTACATGACAACCTCCCCATAAATACCCTTAGCGTCTCCCAGGTAACAATACAATCACGATGCTCTGGGCTGAGCTCACACAGGGCATCGGTATCACCACCTATCTCCCAAAAATGAGTGTAGGAATACAATCAAAGGCACGACAAAAGGCGTAGGAAAACCGAGCGGTCACATATGTTGCCACTTGCAAATACTCGACGAAGAGGAAAACACAAACAGCCATGTTGCTGAGTGACAGAACCAACGCGGCCAGATCAGTTTCCACCTCCACGAAATCTAAACATTAGCTTGTTTACCCTCATCCTGGGATGGGACAAGCATGAGCGAGAAAGCGGAAGCGTGTGCCTCTTCAATCTAATATGGGAGTGTGTCCTCAGCGGTGCACAACACAAAGAACGACCGAGAGAGAAAGAGTCGGACGATATTCTTAATTGGAGCAAAACAACAGAAACTAAAGTTTTTACAGAAAGGTCGAGTTGTCAGGAGTCAGTGGTGGAATAAAGGTACAAGTCTTAAAAAGTTACAGTGCTAAGAAAGCAAGAAAAATATTGTTGTCATCTAACAACTGTCTTCTGACAGTTTAAAGCAATCCCCCCCCCCCCCCCCCCCCCCCCCCGTTGCTGCATGCTGCCGGTCAGCTGGCTTAACTATGGGTACTACTCTACTGTCGCTTAAAAAAACACACATTTGCCTGGAAAATATAGGAACATCTTCTATCAGGGAGGGAGTGGGAGCCTAGTGGTTAGAGAGCTGGGTGTTGGCATCTTGGAGAGGACCCAAAGGTTGCCGGTTCAAAACCCTGTCTGTCACTCTGGGTCCCTGCGCAACACCCTTGACCACAGATTGCTCCCCTCGGTGCTGGCAGCATAGAGCTCCCTAAGGAATGGGTTAAACGCTGAGACAGATTCCCCAGTCAGTGGGAGTATAAAGGGAAATCTTTATTATTGACACTTTTATTAAGTTGGCAGAGTTTTAAATTATCTTTGGCAAACTGTTAAACTAACAAGTTAATTGGTCGACTGCAGGTTTTGCAGAGTGGTGTGCAGTTAATGATCAGCTATTTTAATTTGTTGCTCTATAAACAGAAAAACAGCAAGCATAAAATCCTGTGTGTTTGAATAGTATTAGGCTACTAATAGTTGTGGCAGTACATTAACCAATGAAGTTGAGAAAAAGAGGGGAATGAAGGTGAGACATTGCGGCAGCAGCAGTTCATCTTCCAGCAGGACAAAACATACATCCAGAGCTGCAATGAAATGGTTTAGATCAAAGGATTTTCTTGTGCTAGAATGGCCTAGTCAAAGTCCACAACCTAATTCCAATTGGGACTCCATGGCAGGACTGAAAATATATGGTTCCCATCCATCCTGACCCAGCTGGAGCAATTTGCAAAGATAAATAGGCAGAAATAAATGTCTAAATGTGGATTTAGCAGCTGTAGCTGCAAAGGAAGCTGGTTCAACAAAGTTTTGAATAGGAAAGGCTGATTTTTTTAGATCACTATTAATATAAACATGTATTCTTTTTCTTTCCACTTCACCATTATGCACCACTTTGTGTTGGTTCTTAACTTAAAATCCCGATCAAACGCATTCATGGTTTTGGTTGTCACAGGAGAAAGTGTGAAAAAGTTCAGGGGGAATTTTTGCAAGACACCGTAGAAGTACATGCCTTTAAAATGTATTATTTTTCTGGAGACTCGTTTAGATCATAGTACTGCATTAAACATACAACCATAAACACTTCTTAATGAATTAATTTGTACCTCAAATCATAAAAGTTAGTCTTCGGTCAATGGCTGTGTGTGCTTTCAGAGCAGGGAGCTAGGACTGCAGAACCAAAAAGATGTGGCCAACAAAAATCCAGAAAGACAGATCCTCCTGCTACAAGAAAAAAAATGACTGATGCTTTACATAAACGTTATGTATTTCTCCATTAACCAATCTTGAACTTCACCAATGTTTATTTGTGATTTTAAGTATAGCATTGAAACATTTGACATAAGAACTAATAAAACAGGAGCCGTGACATTTATAAAAAACAAAAACAAAACAGGAATAAACTGTATTTCCCAACATTTTTGTGGCTCCCAAGAACAATTTAAAGTGGCTGCCTTTAAAACGTTGGTTACAGCCGAACCATATCTACTTCTACGTATGACTGCACTGCACATAATAAGAGCTGCACGCTAAATGTAATCTCCAACATCAGCCCAATTAGCCACCTCCTGCAGGAGATAAGAAGGCAGAGAAAGAGGGAGAAAGGAAGGGAAATGAAGAAGAAGAAAAAAAATCCCCCACCCAGCATGTGAAAACCTGTGTCAGATTTCGCCATAGACAAGGTCACCCTCTCTTGGTCTCGCCTCAATGCCCCGGCTGGGTAACCGGATCGGGATCAGAATGGCGACTAACCCGTTTTTTTTTTTTTTTTTGTCATAGGAGAGGGAACGTCTTGGTTTACAAGCTCATTGTGTTTACAACTTTTACATGTTGATTTTTTTTTTTTTTCAGCGTAGGGCTTTAATTTACCTGCTGAGGGATCAATGGAGGTGTGTGTAACTATGCACAGCTGGGAACACCACTTCAAACATTCCACTCCCATGCATATAAACACTGCAGACGGGGGAGAAAAAAAAAAAATGAGAACGCATGTCCCAATTCCCGAGCCTGAGCATCATCGTCGGTGTTGTGCTACACAGCCAAGTTAACACTTGGTATGTTTGTAATTGTGCTGCCTATGAAACTGCACAGTAATCCCTTCCAGCTGCCTCCCTCACTCACCCATCCACCTTCCTCCTCCTCTCTGACTCTTCCCTTACAGAGAAACTGTAGCTGCAGCTCAGGGTATGTTTTCAATAGGCCCTGGTGGATTCATCCTGTTGACAGCGCCAAGCCTTTTATGCATCGAAAACACAGTATTTCCTTTCAGGTGGAGAGACGATGGAAGGGAGAAGGGGAGCTGAGATGTGGGCGGCGGCGGCGGTGGCGGTGGGGGGGGCGAGAGCTAAGGACAGTCCCTGCAACAGCCCTCAAACTTCAAAATCTTGGTCCTCATCTCTTCAAAAAAGAGAAGAGAGAGAGAGAGAGAGAGAGAGAGAGGGAGAGAGAGAGACAGACCGAAAGGAGGGGGGGATGAGGGATCAAGAGAAGAAGAAGGAGAGGCAGGAGAGGAGGAGAAGGGGAAAAAAACAACAGCACAAAGGAGTGCGTAATTAAGACAGGAAATGGGAGAAGAGAGGAGGGCTCTGGGGGCTTTCAGAGAGAGGCTGGCTGGGGTCGCTTTTCCAGAGAGCGGAGGAGTGGGGCCGATACCCGAGTCGTCTGAATGGAAATCAGATAATCTGCTAACACAAGGCATGGCCCAGATCCTGCCTGCAGACTGATATGGATAGGCCAGTTCCTGTTCCAATCCGCTGCTGTGGCAAAAGCCCTGCCAAGGCAACCAGCTGTTCCAGCCAAACTTTGCCTGCCTACGAGCTGGAAGCATATTATATATATATATATATATATATATATATATATATATATATATATATATATATATATATATATATATATATATATATATATCAAAGACAGGAATGAGGCAATAACGTAAAGTTATCTCAACAGTGAGAAATTAACACCAGCCAACATGAGGGCAGAATACTGCTGAACTCTGGCTTAGAGCAATATGGCGGCTAGTAAAATGTTAATGACGAACAGCCTTCAAGTGCAAGGAGATGAAGATAAAAAAAAATATATTTCTCATTCAGGTCTCACAGTGTGAGACAAACATTTACATATACTCCTCAATGCACACATGTCTAATTGGCTTATGAACGTGAATCATGGATTTCAACTTGTTTTCTTCTTAAGGATGGATCAGAGTAATTCCAGAAGGAAAATGTTAGCCTGCTTTATCAATTTCAAAACCAGTTTAGATGGTTTCAAATACCTGAAATTGACAACTTAGACGAATGATAATTGTTAGGATATTCAAGAACAACTCGGGGATGCGCAAGGTTCATGGATGTCTGAACAGCACTGCAAGTTTAATACCAATGCCAAAACATAATAATAATAATAATAATAATAATAATAATAATAATAATAATAATAATAATAATAATAATAATAATAATAATAATTTAACTGGGTTCAACTACTTTCTGTTATGAAAAAAAGAGTTAAACATCTTGGCAGCTTTAGACCATATGATTGTTTATGGGTATACCAAATGTGTGGTGCCTCTGCAACAAGTATATATGTATGTAATCCAGACTTTATGTATAATTTTTAACCTGAGATTATTCTTAGCTCCTTTACCACCAAAAACAAGATTTCAAATGTCATATTTTTGTCCCACAGCTGAAATGTTAAGTAAATGATTCCAACAGGTTTAAAGAACCAGATAAATTCTTGTCTTTATTTAAGCTCTAGCACAAACAATACTTTGTAACCTTTCAGCATCGGGCACAATGCATGAGTGTAAAAAGCACTTCAGGAATCTCCATGTTTAAAAATACACATAAAAGTAATAGCAAATAGATATTAAATAAGAGAGGCCCAACAACAGACCCTGAGGAATCCCACTTGTGATCTTTGATCTGAACTAGTCAAGCAAAGAACCAGACAGTTGCACCTACTTTTTTTTGTATCTTCAGCATATTATGATCAGCTGTGAGAAACTGGTTGGGAATGACTGGACAAAAGGATCAGAGTTATCTAAAGTAAGACTCGTCATCCTTTTGGCCTTTAGTTGACTCTAGACGATTGGGTAGGGAATAAAACATGACCTGTAAGGTTCCCCAGCGCAAACAAGGAAGACAATAAATCATACTCTGCAGGTTTTAGCTACATGTTCAACTAAACTGATTGGGCTCAAACCCTGCATTTCTGCAGAAAACAAATTAAAACCCAACTTGATCTCACTGCACTGGGGTTTTTATCTGCTTATTATGTGGATCTGGCGCAGGCTATAAAATGACTGAGCCATGGAAAATCCGTATGAAATGTATGAAAATACATTTTTAGTGCCACAATTCTACCTTAAATTAGAAACTTTTTACAGTGTGGTACTAATCCTAGAGCCAAAGAAAAAGGTGTGTCTAATCCTGTTTCTGACCATTCCAATCAAGGCCTGTCTCTAAGTATAATAAACTGCAGCCCAGATCAATGAAAGCTGCTACTGCTCCTAACTGTTCACTTGATCACATCTGGTTAACGTATCACTTTTTTTTTTTTTTGCACGTCTTATGCGATCTAAGTCAAACACTTTCTACATTTACACAGACTGAAACACTACTGACGGCTCCAGCGGCCAAATTCAACAGTCTCCCTTTTCCACGCGCGCCCAAACAGTCCGTTTTACAACTTTAAACTCATTTACATTTTTGTGTGCTTTGTCACAGTATCGTTTGCTGCCGCTCTGAAAAGGGTCCAAACCGACTGATCTAGCAAACAGCGGTGTTGGTCCCAATGAGGTGCGAGGATCAAACTCTCCCTGCAGCGCCATAAAAGGGTTATTTACAATGGTTTGAACAACTTTATAGATTCCCCTGGAGGTGAACAGGAGGCCAGGGCTCTAAATCAGAGCTGGTTAAAGGTAGCTATTTGAACCTTTTTGAATCTGAGCCGCGTTCATATATTTTATGTGTGGCGACTTAACAACAAGGAGGAACAAATCTTTGGCAATAAAGCCACGCCACCAGACCCGCGTTGTTTCCCCAGCCTCCTCTATGATTATCAAATATCTGTGCGAGAGGAGAGGAGGTGAAAAAACATCCATCCTACAGGACCTCCACCTCTGCTCCCACTTCAAGTGGAAGGCAGCGCGACAAGCAGCGGCGTACCACAGCTCAAACTTCCCCTTCCTCTCCAGGGGAAGCCATTTTATTGTGTTCCACCGAGATAATTGCCAATCCTTTAAATGAAAGGGTTTTCTCTGTGCTCTAGTAATTACTAGATGCACAGCAAGGGTCTGGTGTGTGTGTGTGTGTAAGGGGGGGGTGGTGGGGGGGGGAGTATGACAGGCAGGTATTAAAATTCAAAGGGTGGGGCAGGAAGGAAGTCAAGAGAGGGATGTGTTGAAACAGAGATTCTGGGAGGGAGGCACGCAGAGCTGCTGCTGAATCTGTTGTGGGGCTGAGGAGGGACATGTTTATGGTCTGAGGGTTGGGCAATTTTTTGTTTTTTTGATCCGGTAGAGCAATCTTGTACCAAGTGCCAAAGACACATCTGCTTCTGGGCCAATCTGTTGGCATGGCGAGGTGATTTATGTGGTGATCACTGACCTCTTTTTCCTGAATCACTGATCTTTTTTTAGGAACCCTCCATCAGGCTTGAAGCAGCTGAGCCGAGATGAATAATTCTTTCAGACAGCACAAATTACATACTGCGCTTCCTCCGCAGTGTGTTGAGGAATGTCTACCAGTGATGATGGAGAGACTGACAACCAAAGCAAACTGTAAGTGCACAAGCATTCGCACACCTCAAAGGTTTCTGGGTGTACTGGCATGGTTTCACAGCACAACCGTGATTCACCTCAGGTAAACACACACAGCGGCCAGCCGAATAATTGTCGGGTGCAGATGTAAGGATTTCACACTTATTAATTATTTCTGTTCCACAGTTTGCAAATAAAAAGGCAAACATTTTGCAATGTTTTGTCGTGACGGGTTTGCAGTGCAACAACCTGCATGCAATGAAAATGTGGATCCTGCTTTGCATAATGCAACCATGTACCGTCTTTCTCAGGCCATAAGGCGCACTGTGACTTAACCTGTCTATGTGTGTCTTTGTCCACATACAAGGCGCACTGGATTATAAGGTGCATTAAATATTCTTCCCAAGCGTGTAATATCACTCCGCCCCTTCACGTCCACAGCTCTCTATCTGTCTCTGTCGGGAGGACAGAGTAGCTGGACTGCACTGCCCTGTTTCTAACATAAGGCCAAAATAAACGTAACTTTTTTATTGAATTAACTTACTAGGTTAATTGTTGCTAGCTCGTACTCCTGACGCTGGCTGCCTAAAGGCTCCTACATTCTCAACGTACTGTGCGCATACTGTGAGCTTGGCGGACTCTGCGCTGACTCTCCACGGAGTCATAGTAGAGCATACTGTTGCCTACATTTCTTGTGGCAAATTCCTACAATTTCCACACTTTCTGCCAGTGGGACGAAGCGGGGGAACGGATGTTAAAATGTGTGACTAGCTAGCCGAGCACCTAGAGTCGTTTCTTTTCCAGCAGGCTCCCACCTGTCAGTGAGAACAGAGAGGGACTGTGATGGAGCAGCTCAGTGTATCAAGCTTGGTGTCGCATATGAAACAGTTCGATGTAAAGACTTCTTGCCGTAGAGAAGTTTATTGTGTGACACGTACCTGTATACGCAGAGTCCGCCTCGAGTACGCGTGGACCTCTTTGGAGTGAACTACACCTGATAATGTGGGGGCCTTTACGTGAATGCACTTCTAGTTTAGACATTACAGTCAGGCAGTCTTGTAGACAACTCAGGGGTCCAATCAGGTAGTGACAGAGTGTATCGTAATGCTCCAAATATCCATTGGGTGGAGTGGCTTTGTTGCTTACCAAAGTCATACTTACACATTTTAACAGATTTCTGAGTGCATTTTACCACATAAAACCGGTCAGTGAGCACAACGGTAATCATAGATAAGGTGCACCGAATTATAAGGTGCAGCATCATTCTCATTTGTGAGAAAATGGAAGGATTTTAAGTGTACATTATGGCCAGAAAACCAGGGTATGTCAGTGTTTGCAATCTTAGCCGGACTCAAAAGAACTTTCTTCTATGGCACCAAACCTTAAAAACGGTGTAGATTGCACATTGTCTTTTTCACTTTAACTGGACAAAACATCAACTGTGCCTTCCCATGTCATCAATGGCCCTCCGTCCATATCCTTACAGGGTTGCAGGGGTGGTGGTGTCCATCTTCAGCACACATTAGGCAAGAAGCAGGGTACACCCCAGAGAGGTCACCAGTCCGTCACAAGGCAACACACGGAGTAGGTCTAACTGCCTTTAATGCTCAACATAGGTATATCTTTAGGGGCTGAAATGCTAAATCTCAGCTGATACACTCTAGCTGAAGCTTGTGTTAGCTATTTTTGGTTCCCTGAAATGCTACCCTGATTTCTATAACAATCTCAACACATGCAGCCAAAATTGCATCATGAACTGGACCCTGACCTGACGTGACTCACTCAGAATCTGTTAGGATCACTTAAAGATCGCTTAAAGATCATGCCTTAGCAATCGAACCCAACAATATGTTCCTATGTCATCTCCAGAAATGTAAACAATTAGATGATTACTGTTGACGGTATAGGCATAATTTCTTTCTGGGTTTTTACGGCAATAGTGACTCGTTTTCCACAAAGTAGGCCGACAGGAAAAGGGTTTTTTGAGAGAGGAAGGAAGACATGCGGTAAAGGACGATTCTGACCTCAGGCCGGAATTGACTAAGGCCTCCGTATATGGGTCGTGCTCATTACCCCTGTGCCATCAGAGCACAACCTTATAGGCATTATTTTTAACCACCTATAACTAATGCTAATACTGCATCCTGAATTCTGGCAACTCAAAAAAAAAAAAAAATCCACTTTCTTACTCAAGCCAGTATCGTCGCTTTTATGGTAATGTTGGTGACTGGCTAGCTAACCTGAAAAAGAGTGCAACTACCTCAGGAAGGTAACCTACACCATCTAGGTAAAATAAAATGCAAAATGGTTCCTGCATAGTCAAAGTTAAGGCAAGGCAAGGCAAGGCAAATTTATTTATATAGCACAATTCAGTACAGAGACAATGCAAAGTGCTTTACATGATTAAAATATAGGAAAATAAAACAGAATAAAAGCAAGTAGGGATAGTATAGAAACAAAAAGAACATTTGAAAACAGTAAAACATTTTAACTTGAACATTCAAAGGCAATTCTAAACAAATGTGTTTTTAATCTCGATTTAAAGGAACTCAGGCTTTCTGCACTTTTACAGTTTTCTGGAAGTTTGTTCCAGATCAGTGGAGCATAGGAACTAAATGCTGCTTCTCCTTGTTTAGTTCTGGTTCTAGGTATGCAGAGAAGGCTGGAGCCAGAAGACCTTAGTGGTCTGGAGGGTTTATACGCTGATAACAAGTCTGTGATGTATTTAGGTGCTAAGCCATTTAGAGATTTATAGACTAACAGAAGTATTTTAAAGTCTATTCTCTGAGATATAGGGAGCCAGTGTAAGGACTTTAGAACTGGGGTTATGTGCTCTACTTTCTTAGTCTTAGTGAGAACGCGGGCAGCAGCGTTCTGGATCAGCTGCAGCTGTCTGATCCACTTTTTAGGCAGACCTGTGAAAACACCGTTGCAGTAATCAATTCTACTAAAAATAAACGCATGGATTAGTTTTTCCAGATCCTGCTGAGACATCAGTCCTTTAATCCTGGAAATGTTCCTCAGGTGATAAAAAGCCGACCTTGTAATTGTCTTTAGATGCTTTTGGAGGTTCAGGTCTGAGTCCATCACTACACCCAGATTTCGGGCCTGATTAGTGGTTTTTAGTTGAAGCAGCTGGAGCTGTGTGCTAACTTTTGATCTTTCCTCTATTGGTCCAAAAATTATTACTTCTGTTTTGTTTTTGTTCAACTGAAGAAAATTTTGGCACATCCACGTATTGATTTCTTTTAGGCATTTACTCAGTGCTTGAACTGGTTCATAGTCACCTGGTGACATGGTGATGTAGAGCTGTGTGTCGTCTGCATAGTTATGGTAGCTGATGTTGTTGTTTTTTATTATCTGGGCTAGAGGGAGCATGTAGATATTGAAGAGGAGGGGACCCAGGATGGACCCTTGGGGAACCCCGCATGTGATTTTTGTCATCTCTGATGTAAAGTTACCTACTGATACAAAAAAGTCCCTGTCCTTTAAGTAGGATTTAAACCAGTGGAGAGCTGTACCAGAAAGGCCGACCCAGTTCTCCAGGCGTTCTAACAGGATGGAGTGATCGACAGTATCAAATGCTGCACTGAGGTCCAATAGAACCAGCACGGTGGTTCTTCCACAGTCTGTATTTATATGGATGTCATTAAACACCTTGATAAGGGCGGTCTCTGTACTGTGGTGAGCACGGAAACCTGACTGGAAAACGTCAAAGCAGCTGGTCGTAGTTAAGAAGGTGTTTAATTGTTGAAATACAACTTTTTCAATGATCTTACTGATAAAGGGGAGGTTTGAGATGGGCCTGTAGTTCTGGAGTAGAAGTTTGTCTAAATTGTTCTTTTTCAGCAGTTAGTTCTATTAAGTTATATCACAGGTCCTAGTATTGCTCAAGTTAACGTAGGCTGTACTGTTCAGTTGTGCTGTAGTGTCGACAGGTATGGGTGACTATCAAATGATCTACTTACATGCCATCAGGTATCATTTACACACTTTCGCCTGTTGTCTCTGACCCTGGAGAATGGCCCTTCAGATGCCCAGAGAGGCCCCCAGGTTTGTCAATGGCCTGCCTGTTAAGAGCACGCTGGCCTGGTGGAAGAAAGGTGTGCTCCTAGCTTGTTATGTGACACGGAGGGGAGACAGGGCAGAGGAAGGTGAGGGGAGGAGTGTGGGCTGGAGGGCGGGGGTCAAGGCACGCAACAAAGGCCCCTCTCAAGTCAGAAGGGCCCATCAGTTAAGTGTGTTTTCCTGCAATTTGAGAAAGTGGAATCTGGTCAAATTGGTGTCCTCTTGAGTTCCGATCGCCTGAGTTATGTGATTGAGGATCTTGGGTGTGGCGGTGAGGGGGGGGCTGTATATGAAGGGGCCTGGTACTGGCTCAATTGACGTTTTCAACTCTTCGGAGAGAAGAGCGAAATTCACTGCAGTTCTGAACAGCAGCATTCCACGTTAGACTGGCTGTCTCCGTGGCGTACATGGCGGCGGAGATGGATACGGAGTGGCGGGACAGTGTCAGGACCAAGAAAACACACTGCGGCCAAAAGTTCATCGTACAGCGCTGGGTTAGCATCTTTCAGTCGAGCAAGGAGAGTCGATACGAGGTCATGTTCAAGGCTCAAGGGCCACAACAGCTATGAATGACCTCCATTTACCAAACGCTAATACGATGAATCACTGTTGTGGATCAAGTAGTGGACTTATGGACAGATATTAGTTTGCTCAGCCCAGTAAGGTACATTTAAACAGAAGCATTACAGCTGTTTCATACAAAGTCTTCAAGAACTGAAATAATATACATGAAATTGAAAATACCAGAGCTGAGGTTCGTTGGTTCTGGCTCTGTGTGAATATAACAATCCCCACTGTGGGTGGTTCAAGTAAACGCTCTACTGTTATGCATGTGAGATGCCAAAGGGAGGTAGTCATAGGTGCTGGTGAAGGCTGGCTCCAAGTTCCATCTTGACTGATTCAGTTACAGGGGGAAAGCTCCAAGTACGACGGTGTGCACCTGCCTGTAAAATTCAACCTTAGTCATGAGATCAGCTGTGAGCAGAGCAACAAAACAGAACATCATTGAGCCTACAGATGTTTTTCTGATTAATGTTCTCCTTTCTTAGCCTGTCAGTTTAGGCGGATGGCCAGGTCTTGGTGCAACGGCAGTTGAGTCATACTCTTTCCATTTGCTAATGGTGGTTTAACAGTGCTCAGTGAAATGTTCAAAGCTTAGAATACAGGTTTTATTTTTGCATAGCCCTAATTTTAGCTCCAACTTTCTCCCTGAGCTGTCTGTTGTGTTCCTCGGTCTTCATGATGCTGTTGGTTCACTGTTGTTGTCTACAAGCCCCTGAGACCTTTATTCGCCCAAGCCGGGACTTCTAAAGGCAATGGTTGCACTTGGTTTTGTTTAAGGTTGTCAGAGTTAAGGTTATCAGAGTTAACAGGCTGTATGCGCATACATAGCAAACTTTTCCCATTTTTATTTGTGATAAAAACACTTTTAAAACCAGTATCAGTCTCCTTCCACTGCGTGTTGGTCTATCACAACAAATCTCATCAAATAAACAATGAGGTTTGTGGTATAATGCCGGAAATGTGAAAAAGGATTTAAAGAGTAAGCATATTTATGCAAGGTACAATATAGAATAGTTAGATGACGAAAACCCAGAGTAAGATATATAAAGAAAACCCATTCCTTGTGCAGAGTAATAAAGTTTCAAACATGAAAGCCTCCAGTGTTCTTGTCCTTTAGCCTAAAACAGGGGAACAAGATAACGCTTGTTCTATCATTCCAGCTTGGAAACTCTAACAGTGTACTTTGTGTGCAGTTACAGATTGTGTGGGAATATTGCAACGTGATGTAGGGACGTTTCAGAGAATTATGTGGAAAGGAGACTTTTAGAAGTTCTCCAAGCTCCAACAGCATTACACACAGTCCCGTTTATTCAGTCAACTCAGCAACGCCATGTTTCCAGAGACATACATCCTTCCTTCTACAAATGGATATTATTTTACAGTCTCCCTGACCTTGGGTACAAGGAATGAAACACAACACTACCCGCCAGTCTATTTCTGTATTTGTCTTACAGTAAGCTGCCGGTAATTGAATCATGCTCTGCAGGACGAGAAGACGTGAATGGCGCTGGGAGCATATTCAGATTCAGTCACAGTGATTAAGAACAAGACTTGATTTTTTTTTTTAAAAACCCTGCTATATATACTTGGTTCAAGTGTCTGTAATTGATTTTTCTTCTTCGCTTTATCGAAGGATAAAGCCTTACACATCAACTTTTGAAATCAGGCGATCCATCTTTGCGTGTAACTCTGACATTAAGTTTTTACATTTTTGGTCTCATTATCCTTAAAAGTAACATGATGTATAAACAAAGTGCTGATAGAAACAGAAACATAATGGGTCTTTAGAAATAGCATGTTGGAAAGCTAATTTTGCATCAAAGACTAATTTTCATGACTCCAACTCTTAGTACACAGAGTCTTGTGACAAATTACTCCCAGGAGTTATGAAAATGGGAAACAAGGGACATCCTGAAAGGAGCTATGTGTTTATTCATGTGTTGCTCTGGTGCACAATATTATTAAACAGAATATATGGTAAAAGATTTCCCACAATTGTGTCATTCTGTTTCATAACAAATCCAGCAACCAACCACACCTCTGGTTGTGTAACAGCTCCGGATCTAAGTGATTCCCTTTGGCAAAAATACCCAACAACCTTCAGTTTCTAAAGATAGACAAACTGGTCTATTAGCATGCTGTCAGATGGCTAATCTTTAAACTAACAACCCACAAACTGAAAGTCACTAGCTTTCCAACAACAAGCCCCTGCTTCTCTACCCAATAACGTCAAAGAGCTAGACCTGATCACCTGATTGTGATTTCAAAATAAGAACAGATCCAACTGTAATCCAGTGGCAGGGAAATGAAAAGCATTAATCATTCAGGAGAAAAAAAACTACAAATTCATGGTGAAATAAATGTGGCCTTGTTGTTACCTCGGTCAGGGAAGTTAAAAAAACACATTAATGGTTGAGGATTTTTCAGTGCAGTGACAGAGTATGTCAAAACTTAAAAGATTATTACAAACAAATTGTAATATCTGACAAGCATAACCTATATAGATACAAAATTCAGTTTTAAAATGGAGATTTTATTCACTAAGGGAAATAAGCTCGCCAAACCTACCTGGTAATTGTCCACAACACAAGTGGTTGTGGCTCCTTTGGCAACAATAGCTGCGCTAACTTTGTATACGTCTTTTGTACAGCCGTAGAGCAGGGGTGCATTCAGTGAGCTCTGCAGAGGCCCGGTGACAAGCCATTCAAAATTAATCAGGAGTGTTGGAGAAGGAATGCATCTAAAAGCTGCAGAACAGTAGCTCTAAGAACTGAACTTGGGCATCCCTGCTGTACAGGAATTGTACAGTTTCTATTTTCAGCCAAAGTCAAAGAATTTTTAAGTATTAATGTCCTGTTTAACGTCAGAAAACGGCATCTCAGTTGGAATTACATCCAGACTTTGACTAGGCCATATCAAACTGAAATTTGTGCCTTTTAGGGGTGGTCTTGCTGGAGTTCTTTGGACTACAGTTCTACTGAATAACCCAAAAGAGCTTCAGTGCAAGGTTATTTTTATTTGATTGAGGGGGAAAAAAATCATGGTTGCATTAATTAGAAGTTGCCCAAGTCCTGAAGCTGCAAAGTAACCCACTACGTTTGATCATCTAATGATCTATTTTTCTTTTTCTAAAATACTGTGTTAGTTTTAGATGTAACATGACACACACCTTCCAAAAAGTTCCCCTTTTGACTTTTCAGTATTTGCCCAAAAGGCTTCGAGATCATCAAGAAGTTTACTGGTAAATGTGAGACGGGTCTTTGCGTTGGTTTTTGGTCAGCATGGGTTTGGCCTTGAACCTCTTTGAAGGAGGAGTGAGGACTGCAGTGCTGTAACTATTGTTCATGGTTCTTTAGCAGCCTCCTGGATGACTCACTGATGCGTTCTTGGAGTAGTTTAGGTAGGCCAGCAGCTCCACTGTTGCTTCTTCCTTTCTTTGATAATAGCTCTCAAAGTGGTTCCCTGGAGTCCCAAAGCCTTAGAAATGGCTTTGTAACCTTTTCTAGGCTGATAGACATCAATGACCTTCTTTCGTATCTGTTCATGCATTTCTTTTTCAGCTCATTCAGCCAACTTAATAATTCATGAATTAACATGGAGGGGAGTTACTTTCTCACTTAGGGCCAGGTATGTTTGGACAGCTTTGTTGCCTTAATAAATAAAATCATGTTTTCGCTCTCGCATTTTTTAATCTCCTCAGATTATCTTTGTCTGGTCTAAAAATAAGTTTGACGATCTGAAACATTCAAATATGACAAAAAAAAGAAGCAAACAGAAGAATTTGTAATTGGCCAAATGCCTTTCAGGTTGACTGTAATTGACAAAAACCAGAGCCAGTGGTTTGGGTTTTGGAGGCCTTTGAAAACCCTCAATTTGCAAAACAGCAAACAGCAAAACAGTTGCACTATTAGAGCAACCAAACAGCATCACTGCTATGAGACTTTGGCTGGTGAGAACAGAACTACAGGACATCAATCACAATAAAAGCAGAACATTCATTGTTTTGCATCTGCTTGCAATTTCAAGCAAAATCCATCCTTGGGGCAAAAGTCCTCCGAGATAAGCATCATCTGGGCAAAGCTTTCTCAGATGAGGGTCTCGGATCTAATTTGCGACCATTATCTGTATTTACGTCCTCCAAAGTGCAGTTAAGTTGTTTGCGAAAGGACCTGCTCTTTGGCGATAGCGTTTACAGCGAGACGTACATTTTTAAAGCCGACTTGACTTGGGGGGTCCCGAGCATCTGACGGCCTGAAAAAAGGCGGAGCTACGGTGTGGTTTTCAGGTTAAGCAGGCTCCTGCAGACCCGGTTGTGATCAGGCGTTTGATAAGGCATTGTTGATGGGCTGTGGAAAAGCGTTTTATCACTGGAGCATAATAGCGTGCATAAAAGCCATGAACCTGCGCTGAATAAATAAGAGGGAGCACACACCCTCCGTAAGATAAATGTGCGAGCACGCCGGCACATGCACGCCGGCACTTGCGCTCGCACACCTCGTGTCTGCCGTTCATGCAGATTATCTTTGTGAAAGAACGGAGAAGTCTGTGAACCTTTCTTCCCCCCCCCCCCCGACTCCCTGCTTTCCCCACGCGTTATCTGCCCTTTTCCCTCCTTTCCTATCTCCTTCCACCTCTTATATTCCCTCGTCCGTGTCTTCTCCGATTCGCTCTCCATGACCGAGTGCAAGGTGAGAAGCACAAAAGGAACACCTGGCAAACACGGATGTGGTCCTCCTTTTCTCATTGTCACACCACCCTGCTCCCAGTCCTCCCTCCCTCCCTCCCTCCCTCCCCCGTTGACTCCCCTTTCACAGAAGCACTCGCAAGAATGGCAAACAAGGCTTTCAGCAAAAGGAGGAAGGAGGAAGAGGAGGAGGTCTGCCCCCACCACCATCTCCACCTCTCACTCCCTTCATCCCCTCTCCGAGCTCGCCTTTCACACGCCAGGAAGTGCTATTCAGACCAGGAGCTGCATGTACATGTCCCTCTCAGCCAATAATACCTCGCTTCTTACTCCTCCGCTCGCCTCGTGAATGTGCAGAAGCATTTGTGTGCAAATAAGACAAGGAAAAGTGGGGACGAGAAAGCAAACGAGCTAGTCTGTACTCAGGTAGCCACAAGAAACATCAGCCAACCACCGGCCCAGAGGAAGCTTTCCTGAAGCTCAACTCAAAACGTTATTGGAAATTTACAAGGGTACGTTTCAAGTCCGTGCCTTGCTCAACGCAGGCAGAGGCAGGTAAAGTTTGAAGCAAACACAAAGGGCTGAATTACGAGGCTTTCACTCCTATCTCTGCTGCGGCCTGACGGTTTAATGGCTTAACAAACAGAAAAATGTTCACCTTGAATCCACAGGGTGCTGCCATCATTCTGGCTGAGCCTCCGTACATCTTATTATGACTGTCTCATATCCAATAAAAAAAAAAAAAAAAAAAACAGACCTGCACACACACCCACATCCAAGGCTGCCAGGAACACAATTTTACATTCTTAAAATTCTGCTTTGTCGTTAGGCCTCATGCAACCTTGTGATTATAATCATGGCGTTAAGGACACCCTGTGCAGTGTGATGAAGATATTTCAACAAATTAACCAATAAAAATCAGAAGACCTTGCTTTTCAGTTCAGCAAATTGGTCCCAAGTTATTTAAGGCATCTCAGGTTCAGTTTTTAGTTGGAATTCACATTCATCCCCTATAAGTGATAAAAATAAGGAACTTATTTACTTATTAACAGGGAAAAACAGTCTTATGTTTTCTCAAGGTTATGCTTTATGGTTTTGATCATGAAGCACTTTTGTTTCAGGAGGTTGCTCTTCAATTAAAAACGAAACAGATCTGCTTTTGATAGACCAAATTACTCTTAAAACATCCAAACAGTGTTGCTAAAGTTCACAATCAAACTGATTGCTACATGGGATGCACCGATCAGAGTTTGCGTCTGGCTTTTGTGAGTCCTGACCTGCCGGTAACAGTTTTAGACCATTTTAAATTTCTCTTTTTTTTAATAGAACCGTCGTGGGTTTGAACCCAGGTCGGGGGTTTCTCTACATGGAGCTTGATTGTTCTCCTTGTTCATGTGTGGGTTCTTTCTGGGTACTCTGGCTTCTTCCCATGGTCCAAAAACAATTCTGTTAGCTTAATTGGTCTCTAAATTGCTATTAGATGTGATTGTGAATGTGTGAATGGTTGTTTTCCTGTGTGTCTATAAGAGCTGACCAGTGGTCTGTGACTCGATGTGATCTGTCTGACCGCCCTTAGACTGATAATGTTAGCAAAGAAATGATAAAATCTGGATATTTAATCAACAAATGTGTTGTGGCCACACCATTTCCTACATAGTCATGGGAACGATTGTTTATTTGAGAATCATTGCCACACTCCACTAAGACGGTAAGCCACAAAAGGTCAATGGGAAAGAGGCTAGCTGTTCACAGAGTGCTGTATCCAAGCATATAAATGGAAAGTTGAGTGGAAGGAAAAAAGTCCATAAGCAACACGGATAACTGCCTTGAGAGGCTATAGGAGATATTTCCAAAGCATGGACTACGGCTATAGCCAGCGCTCTGGGAGCAACCGCACACACATTTATCCAGAATCTCAACTTCTAACATTCCTTATACTACATCTTCCTCTTTCAGAGAAATCAGAATAATCTCAGCTGGACCAAGGAGATTGCTCAAAGTCCTCTTTCAGATGAAATGTCCAAGGTCCAACGTGAGGATCCTACAGTTACTGATGACCTGGTGAGCCATGTCATCTGCTGGTGTTGCACGGCAAACAGGCCCGACCAAAAATCCACAAGCAAACAACGAGAAGCGACAGAGATGACGAAGTAGATGAGCTGAAGGCTGCATTAAAGCAACCCGAGCTCCGTTAACATGTCAACAGAGACTCTGGCTGATCACCTCCATGCCAGGCTTCATTAAAGCAGAATTCAGGCAGAATGAAGTATGGAGCTCTTAGACCAGGCATGAATTGCATTTCAAGAAAGATTTGGCCAACCAACACTTTATTATTTATAATTACTACAGACAAGTTAAAATCCTAGAGTTAAATGTCGGGTACAACACAAAAAAAAATCTTTTAATAACCACACATTCTGTTTAAATTTCAAATAGGACTACATCTATCCAGCGACTCAAATGCAGACTTTGGTGCACTAAACTCTGATAGAAATGTATTTATTAAAATTGTCTAGCTACAGATAGTCTAATTTGTTTATTTAAAATGATCAGATTTTGTTGGGCAGGTAAAAAATGGCGCAATTGTTTGGCTGTGTTATCTTTTTAAATTCATTAATTTGGCCCTCGGGTGCTTTTCACTTGACAATTTAGGCCCATGAGTCAAAAGGTTTGGGCACCCTGTCTTAGAATGTACACAGCATGGGCTTTTCAGATCGAGGATATTTCTGAATTAAACATCCTCACCTTTAACTGGCCTGTAATATTGTCATTTTTTGCAGAACGGAAATGTGTTTTTGCATCAGCTTTAAGCCATAATCATTATAATAAACAGAAGCAGATATAACTCTGTGGGTTGAACCTAAATAAATAAGAGTTTTCTAATTTAATTATCATGTGTGCACATTGTCGCGCAGCAACATGGCAGGACTCTCTCAGACTGTGTCAGGTGGAGCGATGTGGTGAAAAATCCAAGCATGTTAGCACAATTCAAGCTAAAGATTCTTTGGTAGCTCTCACTCTCTTCCCCGAGTAATATGAACCGCACTGCTTCCTTTATATGCCCCCAAAGGCCTGACTAAGGCCCTGCAAATACCGTCTAGTTTCCGGTGGATTTCTGACATCACTGCTGCATTGATCCGGTATGAAGATCCCCCTAAAGGCTGTAAAACTACTTTCAACTCTGCAGACTCTGTAACGTGGGACAGCTTGATAAACTGGAAGGAGCGTCAGAAATTATTACAATCAAAAACTAATTTTTTTCTTAATTTTCTATGGAATGAAACTTTAAAAATCAGAAATGCCAACATTAGTTTGACTGGTTGGGGACATTTTGGGGACAAGTTTTCAAACATGTTCAGTAAAGCTAATCCAGTTTATTTCAGTGCTTTCAGTTCTTTGTTACTTAAACCCTAATTGTGCTCCTAAAGTTTAAATTAGATGTTTAAAATGTTTTTTTTTTAAATGGTTCAGAGGTAAAATAAAAAAATAGACACCAAACAAATGGTGAAATAATAAAAATGCTTAATATGCTGCATTTTCAGAGGCGTAGCCTTGCAACGCCACTCATCAGGACCCTTCTGTCCTGTTATCACTGGCGAAGTCACAATAAAGGAAATGAAGGAGGAACATGACAAAACGCTAGGGAGAAAAATGCTTTCTCTTCTTCAAAGGGAAAGAAATCAGGGCCTGAGCACCAGCAGCTCAGCGAGCGGCTCTTCATGTGATCACGCTCCTTTCACACTTCGGTACAGGTACCAGTATGTTATCGGCTGCAACAAAAGGCCTTTCTCTTGTTCTCAGAAAGTTGTTGTGAGGGTCAGGATGTTGTTCTAAGACCCACCCCAACCCCGACAGCCTCCCTTTCTCCATCTACAGATGTTACAGCTATCACATCTACCCATCGGCAGCAGGGAGCCTGCATGAGCAGGACCCTGCAGGTCAAAGTCAGCTATGGAGGGGAGTTTATCCATCAGAGTCAATAATCTAAACAGGTGTCCAGCTTTCACCAAATTCCTCCTGGAAACAGATTTGTGAAGTGAATATTTGCATTCTGAATGTATTTACACAAAAATGAAGGCCAGCACACACCCTCTGGCGGACAGAAATGGACTAAAGTCAAAGGTCTCAGTGTGTCCCCTAAACTCGAAGGACCCCAAGCAGGAGGGTAGAGAAGGGTGCCGTGTGTATTCTGAACCAATGCATGCCACAGATGTTTCTCGGAGACCTCAAGCAAAAGCAACACGTCGCAAAGTGGGGAAAAAAAAGTATATGGTTCCTTTTTTCTGCAGCGCTTAACGACACCTCCAAATTTGTACCAACTGCAAGAGTTTCAGAGATTTGAGTGTGTTCCTATATGAGTGCATGTTTGCTTCAGGAAGACCGTGACAGCTTTACTGCACTTTCAAATATTTATGACTTCAAACCTTTTTAGAGCCCCTAACCCAGGGCCCGACGTGCCTCTCTCTGTGGAAGGCCATCATCAGAGTGGGCCTCCGCTGTACTGTAACTCTGCGGCACTTCGGGATCAGTAAATCTTTCTGGGAGCGGAGCGCCGTATGTGTGTGCGTGCATGCACGAGGCTTCGACTGCTGCAATGACAACAGGCGAGCTGTCCCAGTCTTAAGAGTTGCAATTTGTCTGTCAGACTAAATCCTGCAGCTCGTAGTTCGACTAGAGGTGGCTTTTACTGTCTGTCAAGAATGACGGGAAGAGAAAAACAGGAACGGAGGTGAAATATGCGATATATCTGGGGTGGAAAGTGGTGCATACCACGAATAGCTTGACTTTCACAGCAAGGAATCCCACTTTCAGTGGGAGGCATGTTTTTCCTCCCTTTTTGGGTCTGTGTGTGCGGAAATGATTATTTATGTAGCAAACACTGCGATGTGTAATTTGGGAGATCTTGTTTCAAGCCTCGTGTTCATGCAATTTAGATAATATAATACTTACTGTCTTACATCCTGTGAGCTGTTTGGTTTCTGCAACATTCCCAAAACATCATTTGTCAACTTTAGCACCTGAAGCTTAGCTAGCACAGTAACTCTACTTCCAAATAATTTTTTTAATTTTTTTTTAATTTTATAAATCTGCTGTTGGCTAATTTTTCCTATGTAAGACTTAATTTGAGCTGTCTCTTTTTTCACCGGAGCAGATCTGAGCCCAGAGTCTTAAGCGTGCACTGGGTAAAAAGAATTGCTTTTAAACTCCTTTTCCAGTTAGCGTTGGTATTTCTGTGCTTCTCAGAGGGACTGCCCAAAGTATTTCATCTGCACTGACAGCCATATGGAATACTGCTCAGCTTCGGTAGGATGTTGGTCCACTCTTTGCAGCTTAAACAGCTGCAATCCTTCTGGGAAAGCTGTCCACAAGGTCCCAGAGTGCGTTTATGGGACTTTTTGACCGTTCTTCCAGAAGCCCATTTGTGAGGTCATACACTGATGTTGGATAAGACCAACTTCTTGGTCTTGTCTAGAGATGCACCGATCTAATACTCGGATCGGATATCGGATGATTGATGCCGAGCCAGCATTCGGATCCAGTCATTTCTTTTTTTTATTAATATCATACACAGCAATACAGTTACGCCGATCTACTCCCTTCTATTCTGTGTTTGCAACGGCGGTCACGCAGAGCAAGCACAGCAGCTAGCGATGAGCAAATACAGAGCAACATGGAGCGAGCCAAGTCTGCTATTTAGAAACATTTCAAACTCGACATGCAAACCAGTCCGACTGCATCGTGCGATATCTGCAATGCGTAAGTTGTGAGGGAGGTGATAAGGTTGGAAAATTCCACACCACAAACTTCAATAAGCACCCTCCAAAAGCACCATGGTAAAGAACATGCAGAACTTTTTAAAATAATGCTTATTTCAAGCCTTATAACTTAATTCAACAGTAGTGTCTGATCAGTATCGGCCGATGCACTTAGCGCAGGTATCGGCATCGGATTGGACCGGAAAAAAAATGAATCAGAGCACCTCTAGTCTTGTCCATGAAGTTGGCCATCATTCCAGCTACAGTTAGCTTTTCCACAACATGTTATAAGGCCATAAAAAAGTCCCCTCAAGCTAACGCTACACGCATTGGTGGTTGGAGGGAGTTAAAATTCTGAGAAACAAACAATGCAGCTGCAGTCAAATAGTCCTCCTTAATTTGGCTCAGACACAGAAGAAAAAAACTGGCAACTGAAGTTAATCATAGCTCAACATGCTGGAGGATCATTATGACACAGCGGTAACAGTTTTAAGAAACCTTATGATCAAAAACAACAGCTTAGGGGTTTTGGCTGTTAACTTCTATCTTGAGCTATCAGTTGTGGCATCTGTTTCTTATAATAACACCGCTGTGGCGGGTAAGGAAAATCTGTTGTCTTCACCCATTTACTTCCTTCCTAACTTAGATCATCACCCACATAGAGTAGTTGCTCAGCGATTTAGTAGGCGTGACTCAACATGCATGTTCTGTGGGAGAACAGAGTGCTTTAAAATGACTTATTCACCTTGAAAAACAATGGGAAGGCTGAATAGCATCAGTTTAATGCTTGCTGAAATTTCAGTTTTTTTCTGTTATTGTAAATAAGCACAATGTGTGAAATGGAAGAAATAGGTAATCAATCAATAAAAGAGAAAATCAAAAATAAGAGAAAAGGGCAGCTTTGATTTTGCTTAAGTAGAAGTGACCACACAGTTGAAGCAGAGAAGTTGAAACAGCATCTTTCCAAAAACTACCCCCCCCCCCCCCCCCCCCCCAAGTAGAAGTAGCTTGTCTTAAATAACTGGAGAAATGGTTGACTTCTTTGAGAATAACTAAAAATCTTTGTATACCAGCTAAAAAAATTTTTTTCTAAAATTATATAACAGGAGGGGAAGTTTTAAGAATGAATAAGCTAGATTCATTTAGTTAACAAGTTAGATGAGCTAAGCAGATGCTGCTTTTTTTTTAAAAAATTTAGGTCATGGAGTTTAATGTGCCCAACTACAGGAAAATTAATGGTTAGCTTGTTAACATATCCATCAGAGCTGTGACGTGCCTACGTTTCATCATTCACACCAGGAAATGAAGGTTGTAGCTGTAACCAGGTGGGCTGTTTACACAAACTAAAGTGCTTTATAAAGTATTCAAGCGTTATTCATCCAATATGACCCACATTGTATCACACTGCAACTACAACTGAGATTTCATGTGAAAGAGCAACACGGACTGCAGAATAATCGCATAAAGTGAAATAAAAATAATACAAAAACATGCCCCCCCAACACACACCCAAAAACAAAAATATTTAGAGGCTACCTCACCCTTCTTTTAAGTTGGCTGAAGCTCAGCCAGATATTTTTCCACCACACAGTGTTTTGATTGTTTGTTAATATTGGTCTCATTTCACCAGAGCATCTTTTTCCACGTATTTGCTGTGGCCCCCACATGGCTTTTGGAAAAAACTGCAAACAGAGCTTCCCACCACTTTACTTGGGTCCATGGAGGCGAAAAGATTGGCCCACCTGACCTGTGGAGAAAGCAGCTCCTCCAGAGATACCGTGGACCTCCTGACTGCTTTTCTCAGAAATGCCATTATTGCATGGCAGCTAGTTTACCATTATTTTGGTAGACTTGCAGCTGTGTCATACACTTTAGGCTTGTTACAGATGGACTGAAGAGTTGATATTGTTTCCATCCCAATTAAATGTCAAACGGTCCGAGGGGTATGCATATTTTTCCAAGGCATGCTATACTTTTGTACCAAATCAGTCTCCTATTGGGATAACTTATCAAACATTATATTTAGTCTGAAAATATACCACTTGATACAACTGAACACCCAAAAAGCCAAGTGTCAGAGCTACTGAAGGAAATAAAAACACTGTACAGTTCACGCAAATAGAAATTGAAACAGCAGTTTAGTAACTCAATATTAA
Source organism: Fundulus heteroclitus (assembly GCF_011125445.2). Lineage (NCBI taxonomy): Eukaryota > Metazoa > Chordata > Actinopteri > Cyprinodontiformes > Fundulidae > Fundulus > Fundulus heteroclitus. Next base: position 10,859,360 of record NC_046383.1, read on the forward strand.
TTGTTTGGAAAGATCCTATTTCACGCAACTAATTAAAATAAAACCAGATAGGCTCTTAGCTTTAAGATATTTGGCTTGGGTTAATCATCCAAAATGACTGATGAGGAGTGCTTGTTTTGTCGATCACAGAGTTCCTGTCCCGAGGCTACACTGCAGACTCATTCAGCAAATAGTTTTGACCGCAGATACACGAGCATACGTCACTTGAGGCAACAATAACACGGCAAAAATAGAAAGTAAAATTCAATCATGGAAACTTACTTGAGCACAAACAAAAAAGAATTTACAATTTTTTATTTGTGCTAATATAATTTTCTCTAGAAGGTCACAAAATATTTTCAAAACTAAAGTAAAAATATAGCATTGTAAACCCAAAGTCCTCAAGAGACTTATCATATACATGCAAGCGTAGTCAAAATGAAAGTACTAAAAGGTCTGGTAGGATGTTAATAGATAGAAATCAGTAAACAAACTTGATTATGTTTCTCTATTAAATGCTGGACTGTCTGTTTAATTGGCCTTAGCTTACTTTACCCAATGCAAATGTATTGTTTTTAGATCTGAGGGCAGCAGAGTTCAAACTTGTTGTCCTTTAAAATTGTCTCTAACATATTTTGTGCTTATCTGTCAAATCAGCTGGCACGAGACTCTGTCAGCTAGAAGGTTGCTCTGTGCAGCAGTAGTTTGTTGTTTCTCTGTCAGAGGGCATTAAAAACCCAGTCACAACAGTTTAACTCCTTTTAATGAGACAAAAACTTGAACCTGCCTTCTTTTTCAAACCATTTTGTGATTTAGCTTTACTGTTCGGCAAACGTTTTGGGGACGGTGCTATTGTTCAAGCATTCGTGCAGCCATTTCCTTCACCGACTGTTCCTGATCCAAATATTTAGTTATCAAAGTGACCATTTTATACTCAATATCCTCATATTAACCTTATTAACTTTCCTCTATAGACACGCACACGGATCTACCTTTAGCTCAGAGAGAGCTAAAGTTAGAGGAGCGACCAAGTAGAGATAGCCAATAATTGCTCAGAGGATATTGTGCTGCAAACATTTTTTACAGGGTAAAATCAAGCAAATTGACTGTTATGTAGAGATAATGATCCAAAACAATCAAAAGACAAGTTGCTCAGGAGCTTTGTGAGCTTCAGGGGGAAGTGGGGGAAAAAGGGAAGAAAAGTAGAGGATATTTGTAGAAACCCTCAGAAGAACCTAAAACACACAAAAGGAAACTGAGATAAAATTAGCCTTGGCTACTTTTGCCATGCTCCATTTTCCTGTCAATAACTTGGTTTTAGGAATACCATAAAATCTACAGTATGTCTTAGCTCTTTATTTGTTATCTTGAACACATTACAGCCATATTGGATTCTCAAGTTGGTGAGAACCCCCCCTTTTCTCCCTTTTGACTTCAGGGGACTTCTTGTTTATTTGTTTAACCCTTACAACATTTCTACTTTAAGCATAAAAAGGAAGCATAATAAAAACCCTTTTTCTATCTCCTTTTGTGCCCCCCATGAAAAAAACAAAAATAAAAATAAAAAAATTAAACATCCGCTTTGGCTATGTCTCAAAATGACTTGATTGTGTGGTATTACTTAGGACACTTAGTATTTAGTGAGGGGAAACTGGTTTTCACTTGCATCTCACACATTTAACTTTCCCTCCATTACAGATTCCTAGTGCCACGGTGGGCCACACACTGGCAGATACAGGGGGAATTGGGGGGGAAGGGGTCTCTGTGCAGTGCCATGGTCCCGAAGGTCCATACAGACGTAATTGGTGCCCCTATCCACCGCCATCACCATCAGCAGTACTAGCCCCCCAAAAAACCTCAACCCCCCGCCTCCTCATCTTCTCCATGGTGTTTATCCACTAATTGGGCCACTTCCTGAGACAGAGGCCAAACAGGGAAGAGAGGAATGCATGGCAAAAGGCCACTCAGACAAGCTAGCGTCAGGGCTAGAGGGGGGTGCTGATGGGAAAGAGGAGGGGTGTATGGAGATATAAAGGAGCAGCAGATAGAGAATAAAACATACAGACAGATGTTTCATGGGGAGGCGGGGTAAGCACTTATGCATGAGATGAAATCTTGGATCCAGCTTGAGCCCTAATGGAGCAGCATATCAGCAGCAAATATAGCCTGCATGTACACTGTTCACACTAACAGTTTAGGGTAATGAACAAACCATGTGGTCTAGTAAGAAAGACATTTTATTAATGGGAAGAAAAACAATGTACATAAATCAGCAAAGTGACAAATGGTGGAGTTAATGCTGAACTTTTTTTTTTATCCTCTCTGACCATCTAAGGTCTTGGGATCGTTTGATGTCCTGGTCCTTTGAAGTTGGCCCACCAGGGTCTATTGGTGTTTTCCTGGGGTTAGAAGTTTAGCCCCCTCAGCATTTAGGGCCATTCAGTCCAGTTAACAGTTGCCAGATGAGTCTCCCACAGCTCTATGACACAACCACATTTCCTTTCACGTATTTTACAGTATGTGACACTGTACCAGAACCACTACAAAAGGAAAAACAAAGCAACATATGCAAAACATTCATACAAACTTTTGCTTTGACCATCGCTTAAATCCCAACATCTCACGCAAATCCCCAGAGAAACAAATGCTGAGTGTGACGAGAGTACAGTACCCCAATGTAAAGGTCAAAAAGCAGCCACAGCGGTGACAGTGGCTCAGTGGGTAGCTGTCTCGCAATGGGAAGGATGTAGGTTTGATTCCATCCTCCCTCGACACATGTTCATGTGGAATTTAAGTTGTATAGCCACGTTATTTGACTTTTTTTTTATTATTTATATGTCAGTAGCTCACTCTGGTTGCATACAAAGTTTTTATGAAAGATTATCACATGCTGCTGGCATATTAGTTGTTATTTTGGTGTTTTATGGTTAGCTTTAGCTCAATTTGTTAGTAAATTAAGCTTTTCGTATTTAATTACAATATTAATGGAAGTATGTACTGTGCATGCGCAGGAGGGGTTAGAACAAGGAAGCGGCTAATGGCTGTTAGCATCTCCCAGCGAAAGAATGAAGAACGGTCCAAGATCCAAGAAATATGCAAAAAATATGATTCCAAAAGGGAAAAGACTGGAATGTTGCTGGGAATACAAGTATGACCGTTGGTGTACACTGAAGCGGACGCTAAACCTGCCGTGGCTCAGATGTGACCACAGACGTGAGTAAATGTTCTGATATGAGGCTCTTAAAGTTGCTGTTGGATCGTTTTACATAATTAATAACGGTTGGTCTTTGAACACGCTGAGCTGTCACTTTACAGCGAGGCATTGCAGAGGGTCAGGCTCAGTCCGGCATTTTTATAAAGTGATTTATTATTAAAGCAAACCAACATTATGATAGTTCTGCGATACTGCCGCTAGATGTCTTTCTAGATGATGTCTGTCTGTTTATATTTGTTTGATCGCGCCTGAGACGGGATTATTTTTCGGCTCATAAGGGGCCATCAAAACACTATCAAGATGGAGACTTGGTGCATATAACCTTATTTTATCATGATCAAACGTTTTTTTGTCTTTTCTTATAAGCATATGTCGCTATATACCTTTGACCCCAAGTTGACTACAGATCTGCACATCAGTGTATGAGTGCGTTTTTACAGGGGAAAGTGCTTTGAGTGGTCAGTATGACTAGAAAAGCGCTGAATAAGCGCTGTTTAGCGTTTACAGAGGAAAGACCCGAGTACCTGTGAGGAACAGACAGAACAAACAGGCTGATCAAGAATATGATCTGGAGCTTGACACAGACTTTTTCCTGTTGTACTAAGTAGCAACAATCAAGGAAGCGCTATATCTCCCAAACTTCCTGACCCATTAGCTCCCGGGGTCTTCAACAAGAGAGAGCTGGTCAAAGAGTAAACACGGTGTTACATCACAGCAGATACAAGATAAAGAGCTGAACAGTACTGATGGAAGAAGCACATTTGGTTACATAACCCGGAGAAGTAAATCAGGGCATGACGTTTGGTGTATTCTTTCATTTATTATACAAAATGCCTCCAAACATGAAAAACAAGATGAGAGCACGTGTTTTATTATCAAATGTTGATGAAACAAAGAACGATGAAAAACTATCATTATACTATTACAAACATCCAATGCTATCTGACAATCCATTAAAAGCACTCTTTAATATCTTGGCTTTTTTTCCCCCACAAAAGCCACTTCAAAATGATATCCTAACAGAACACACTCAGAGCAACAAAGAAAAACGCTGAAAATTATGCAAGGGTGATTTATTTTTAACAATTTGAACAATGGTTAGAATGAGAGGCGGCGGCTGAGGCTCCACCACTGCGTGACGTTTGGATTCTGTCCCTGCTCTTTTGGCAGATGTGGATCCTGCAGTCTGCAGGTGGCGTGCAACAGCCCTGATATTGGCCAATGGCACTCCAAAAACAGGATGTCTGAAACTCCCCAGGCTTGGGACTTCCTCTCCCGGAACGCCACGGCCTAGAGTTCAGCCAGCTCCCAGCTCGGAGGAACGCATTACAGATCTGGCACGTGAAACGGTCTGCTGCTCACAACCGAATGCTGCCCCCCCACACCCTCCCTCCTTCCTTTCTCTGGCCCAATCCCCCGTTTTAACAATTTAAAGCTACAGAAATAGTCCCTCTGGTGCTTTTCCAAAGGAAAGAGCTCTTTTTCTACCCGTTCAGCTTGCGTCACTGAGGGCATCAAAAGTGCACCCTCTGCACTGTTAGTGAAACCAGACCTTGGCAGCAAATGTGGCAAATTACAACCCCCCCCCCCTCCCCAAAAAAAATAATAAAAAATTACAGATTCAACCTTGACAACAACTACAAAGAACTGGAGAGTTCACACAGAGGATGTGCGCATCTTCACGACTAAAAAAGAACAGACGTATCTCCCTGAACACGAACCGCTGAAGAGTTTTGCGTCACAAAACATCATTAAAGCACGAGGCTTTACGATCTTGCTATGTACTCACAACTTCCTGTTTATTCAACTCTACAGTAAAGAAAGTATTGAACTTGTTCACATTATCGTCAGCAAATTAATTTTTAATGCCGCTACTGATGACGTTACACCAGACGTTGGAAGCCCCCTAATTAATCAACACACACATCAAAACACAAATACATAAACTGTATGTAATAGGGTGGAAGGATACAGGGAATATGTAGTAAAAAAAGTATGTGTGTATATGTATATATATATATATATATATATATATATATATATATATATATATATATATATATATATATATATATATATATATATGCATTTCTGTATTAAAAAGGTTTTTCATTGGTCTGATGTCACAATCTAATCTTAAATGCTGTGTTTTCATTAGCTGTAAGCAGAGAATCATACTAATTTTGCTGTTTTGGAGTGCAAGTTCCCTGGTTCGAATCCCACAGACTGCTACTCTGGGCCCTCGAGCAAGACGTCTAGCGCCAGAAAGGTCCCCGGGCGCCGCACAACGCTCCCTGAGGGAATGGTTTAATTCAGAGGATACATTTCACTGGAATGTGCAAAAGTTACAATGAAAAAGATGATTACTATTTAAACGATTGATTATGATCAACATAAATAAAGCTTTGAAAACACCTGTCTTGCGTGTAATTAATCTATATATTGTTTCACTTGGTGAATGGAGTTACTGAGCTAAAGAAGCTCATATTTATTGAATATGACTGTATGACTTACAGTGGACAAATTTATGCATATATTGTTTTGTGTTTGGGGTTTATTTGGGTCGTTACCGACATCTGGTGTGAATTTCATGTCTATAGCTTGACTAGTAATGACGTCGTCAATACTTATTTTTCCCCCAGTAACTTACAGCTTGCATTGTTGCGAGTCTTGTAAACTGAAACGTATTTGGCAAAGGTTTTAGGCCCATTAATGCCGCTCCCTATTCCTACATTTATAAAATTAGATCACTTTGCTGAAGTGTTTAAGGCCTTGGGGCTATGTAGTTCAGCTCAAGCAGCAAAAACAGATGAAAGGTTAATTTTCGTTGAAAGAGTTGATGAACTGAACAGGATAAGAGTAAATAACTGGAGACATTATAGGGAAAAGATACTATAAGGGACTCAGCATCCATTCGCAATTAACAGGCGGGGATATATCCTGAAAAAGTATTTCTGTGTACCGCGTATCCGTTTGGACCAGAGTTAATTGGCGTGGTTGGCACGCTGCTCCCCAGTGTGGTTCCAATCGGGCCCACAGGAAATGCAGCTGGGTGACAGACCGTCCAAAAATTAAGAAATAAGGATTAAGAGATGAGTATGTGTGGCAAGGGTGCTGGAAAATAAAACACATGTGAGACACAAAGAAGAAGGGGTTGGGGGTGGGGGGAGTGGGGGGGTATGATTAACGACGCCGACACTTTGAAGACAGGAAGACACCTGGCGACCATCTTGTCTCTGTGGGCCCTGGACAGACGGTAATGCTTTAGTGTGTAGGAATTAGGCCCTACTCAGCTCACAGCTTTAGCACGGAAACTCTGGCCAGATGGCGACTAAGCCACAAGGATTGAGGAAGGCTCTGCAGATGACACACGACTGCTTGCTCAACCGACTACACACTCAGTTGATCTGGAATGAAGACTAGTACGTCACCCTGTTAGGTAGCCGACTTCCCTTATTGACTACGATTGTGTTAAAACCCTCTCATGCTCCTGCACTAGAGACGACTAATGAAGTGACTGGGCCATGCGTATTTTCCAGAAAGGACCCTGCATACTTCCTGCCTTTGCCGATCCACAAACTCCCATTGTTTTATAGCGCCTCGCAAACAATAAACATCAGGCGCCTGAAAAGTCTCCTGTCTGTGAGACTCTAAATATACAAGCTTAAAAGCCCCGGCTGCTGCACGGCATACAGGCATGAAAGCAGCTAATAGGAGCTTGGAGGTAAACATCCGTGTTTAACAGCTCTGTCGTTTCAGGAAAGCATAAATAGGATTTGTAAGTATCGTTAACGAAACAGTTTTCCGTCGGAGAGCTACCGCTTTCTCCTGTGCGTTGCAGTTTAAAACACTGCAGGACATATACAGCGACTTCCTCCTGTTTTCTCCCCCTCAAGAAAAACAACAAGAGTCCCTGAAAAATATGTTTATCAAGCCCCTCAGCCAATAAACACATAGTAAAATTTCAGCTCACGGGGTTATAGCGGCAGTAGGTTTGAACAGGAAAAGTGGGGGCACCAAGCTAGGTTTGGAGCTGAAAATGGCCCCTGGGCCCCAGCCAGCTGTGGATCAGAGTTTAGGTTGCAGTCATTAGTCTCGATGGGTGGGCGGGTGCAAAGGAACAGGGATTGTCCTTGTGGCATCCACACTGAGTGCCTCCTTCCTAAGGTTGTCTTTGTAAGTAATTGGGTAGCTAGTTAGCTACAGTTCAGCATCTCCACACCATGCCCTGGGGAATAAACCACCACCGACAGCGTCATTACTAGGCTTCCATTGAAGACACCAAAGGTGGAGGAGGAGGCTGACCATTCGTCATGTGTTTCTCTCCACTTCTGCAGGATCCTTGGGCTACTTGTGGGACAAACCTTTAATAATGACTGGTCTTGTTTAATTATACCTGTGATCTAAAGCTGACCTGCTGCAGTTTAGAGGAACTTGTATTTTGCGTATATGTGAAATGTGACAAGCTCTCATTACAAAGTGAGGGATGCAAAGCTGTGAATTAACGTCAATGCTTGAAGAGCACCCCTTTATACCAACTTACACTCCTGGAAAAAAACACATTTTCTATGACTATTAAGAACTTTTTAAAAATATATTATTAATCCTTTATTTATACAGGTTAGCACCTTGAAACTCAGAGTCTCATTTACAAGAGAGACCTGTTTTAACTTAAACAGCAGTAAAAAAAAGTATAAATACAGAATATAAAAGCTGCAAATATTTAAAAAACATAAGGAATAATAAATAGCTATACACTTCAACTGAAACCCAGACTGTAATCGATGTCTTTACTTTGCTTTTGAAAACATCTCTCAGCTATCCTCAGGTCTTCAGGAAGGCTGAGGGCCACAATGACAAAGACGCCTCAAGATTAAATCAAGATTAAAAACACATTTGTTTAGGATTGCCTTTGACTGTTCTAGTTAAACTGTTTTACTGTTTTTAATGTTCTTTTTTGTTTCTACATTTTATTCCTACTTGCTTCTATTATGTTTTATTTTCCTTTTATTTTAATCATGTAAAGCACTTTGCATTGTCTCTGTACTGAATTGTGCTATATAAATAAATTTGCCTTGCCTTGCCTCATCGCATGTTTCAGTTCTCACTCCATGTACAAGCAGAAACGCTTTCTAAGGAGACTTTCTAGGCTTTATTCCTGGCAACCCTTTCAAACCAGCCATATTTGTTCAGTCCCTTTCTCACTTTACTGTCACAAACTTTAACATTTGTCTTGCTAAATTAATCCTGTAGAAACATTGGTTTTGATTTTTGTTTTTATAAGTTCCTCTTGGCAAATTACATGTTGAAACTGAAGTGCATTTTCCAGGACATCCAGTCACTGGAAAATTGATGCTTGTCATTTTATGTTTTTAACCCGAGAATTACTCTCTTCACTACTGTTTAGAAATTGCTTTCTAGCTCTTCCCATAATGACAAGCAACAGCAGTTGCTTCCCTAAGGCTATTGCTGATTTTACTTGTGAAATCCCAGTTATTGGTGCTGGTTGGTTGGTAGGTTTTGTGCACAGGGACACAGTAACCATGCACACCTGAACTAAAGTCTTTTACACTTATGCAGCAACCAGTGCAAGATCCTTGAGGTTACACAAACAGAGGAGTTTAAAGGTTTCTCTGGTCCTCAACATTTTTTACTTGCTCATATTGAACAACTGCAAAGCCTTTTGGAACTGATGGTGTGAACAACAGCTTTCTGAGCCTAAAAACTTCTGCTGTAGCTGCACGGAAACCGGATATAGGTCCCACTAGTTAGCAAAGCTAGTGGTCCGCACAGTTGCAGGGAAGAACGGCAGATACAAATAGATGTTGTTAAATTCAATAGCTTATGCCTAGCTTGTATATTCCGGGGTCTATAAAGTTCTCTTTAATGTTCCAGGAAAGTTAATAGCAAAATGCCCTACATAGAACAGTGTCTTTACTAGAAATTTACAAGGACGTTTATACAGGGCCACCGACAAATTGAGTTAAATTATGCTTCAACATCATGAAAATGAATTATTTTGAATTAAAGAAATATCTACACTGACACTCGCAAAAACATTAGGGACAGGCAACTGGCTAAAGAAATGGCTTCAGAAAGAACAAGTAGTCCATGTACATGTGTCATGACCCAGTCTCTATAAATATACACATGGTGGGCCAATACCCACAAAACATGCCACAAGAAAGAATGGTCCTTTGCAACGAGTGCAGTGGAAAAGGCAGCAGGCCCAGAGCTCAGCTTCAAGCAGGTTTCAAATCAGTGCTTGTGGAGAGCAAAACATATGTTAGCTATGTTATGGTTAGAATTAGCATCCTTGGTTTTCAGCGGATGTGGGTTTGATCCCTTTGGCCTCAAGGCTCAATCAAGTCAATCTAAAATTAGTGGGCTCCCTCTTTTTTTCCGGAAAACAGATAATTCCCCCTTGATTGTGGAGAAAGAAAAACATTGGGGAAACCAAACATGTTAAAGGAACTTGGAGAGTTTGTGAGAGTCCGGTCTGTGAATGCAACAGTTATGGCCACACCAAAAATAGTGACAGGTGCAGTGACCAGCTGTTCCAATAAAACCCATACTGGCTATAAATGTATAGAGGAAATGGGTGGGAATGCTGTTTTTAAATATCTAAGAGTGTATCACTGTTGGCAGAAAAAGTCTGTGAACTCAATAACTGCTAAAAATACAGTACATGACAGAGACACAGAGGAAAAATGAATGAGTACTCTGTACAGTCTACTTCCAATGGGGGTCGTATGGTGGAAAAAATCATTCAAATGAAAAGAGTCAAGGAATACAGCAGAGGGTGAAATGTGTCCCTCTGTTTTTCAATGGAGCCTCTATCCTGAACAATATGCAAACCCCATACTGGCTTCAGTAACAAACAAGGCATTTTGGCCACTAATTACAGAGGAGCTCAGGGACCGTTAGTTTTGAACGTTTCAACATGCAAGTGACTTCGAACTTGGATGCATCTGGTTCCTAGGGACACAATCGTAATACAAGCCCAATTAAGGGTTTTCATTTGCCTTTTTTTAATGTTGTTCTTCATTTAACTGGAACTGTGATACAAAAGATAATTTCTACATGCCATCTATTTTTTAAAGATTTGCCAAGGATAAGGTTTTTAAATTTTACCACCACAAATTAAACTTGTTGAGTTTGCTAAATGCTACTTTGCACTTTGACCAAAACTGTGCTTTGGTCAGATGAGACTTAAGAGACACTGTCTCTTGTCTGGAGATTTTTGTTGCCATACTAAAAATAAAACGAGTTTTGTTGATTTTGATTAAGTAAGACTAAGTGCCTTCAGATCTTATGTTGAACAGCACATGTGTACTCGGGTGAACAATGTAGAACTGATTCTACATTTAAAGGTGTTTTGACCATGATTGACTTTATTTGTAATGCTCAATGTAGCCACCAGGAGGTCAAACAAGTATTATCTGAATTAATAAGGAACAAAGTTATTGTTTTGTAAGTTAAACAGTTTATGGAGGCGAGTTAATCTTCAGTGCGGACAGGGTGTCTGCAAAGCATAGCATGAGATTAAGAAACTATTGTTGTGTCACTGCTGCGAAGTTTGCATAGCTCTTGTACTACTGTCTTGTAACAATATAAATGGCAACTCAAGAGTTGAGACAATTTTTCAAATGCACTGCAGCCTAGCTTAACTGGGGAAAAGATTGTGGAAGTTATAGTGGTTCTGCATTACTTAAGTGCAAGGTAGATATGCAATAATTTGCTGGAATCTAAGATTGAGTTTGTCTGCAACATAAGGTGAACATGTGAAAAAGCACCTCATGCCGGTTGTTAAATATAATGGAGGATCTGTGATGCTGCGGGCTAGTTTTTCTTCCAAAAGGCCTGGGATTTTAAATCACAACCTGGTGGTCTTTGGCAGAAAAGGGGGTATGGAGCATCGCCTGACCATTTAACAGGATATTTATCCAAAACGTATGTCCAAATCAACAAACAAGGCAAAAAAGCAGTCAATATTACCCTAAGAGAGGATTAAGGTCTTTGAGAAAGTTTCAAGAAAGTGTGCAAAGATCCCTCTCTCTATTTTCTAAAACAGTGTGAAAATATGTAAAGAGGCGAGGGAGTACCTTCTAATTAAAATGTATTATTTCTTAACAAGATATTTTTCACCTCTTAAACAAATGTACTCAGGTTAGGAAGTGGATATGCATACATTTTGAGTGTTATAGTATTGTACGGCATTCAAGCCTGAATATATTTATTTTTTTATCACAAGGGAACCAATTATAGTGGAGGGCCCTTAAAAGATAAACAAAGAATGCATTAAAAGTTTTAGCAAGTGTTATGCTACATGTTGTTATTATGACCAACTTGAAAAAAAAATTCAGTGGAGTGGGTATTGCTGAGCAATCTTACCACATCAACCAAACTGAGATCTGAATACCAGCCTTACAGAGTTACAAAGGAACACACAGGAAAAAAAGGAGAAACACGGCCGCCTCGGCTGCTGATGTCATTAGATCCTCAAGTGTTTTCTCGGAAAAGAAAAACTGACACAAGAAATATGTTGCTCTGCTATCCTGTTTTGTACATTTCCTGAAATCCAAGGTGCAGGGCACAGGAAAAATCCAGTTTGAGAAGGAAGGTCAACTTCCAGCATTTGAGGTCTGGAAAAAACATTATTGAAATGGAAGGAAAGAGACAAGGTCTTAAATATTTCCTCTCTTTTGCATTTTCTCTGCATCTAACCCCCCCCCCAAAAAAATGTTCAAAAGCTAATGTCATGATCCATAGCTGTTTTGAGTTTTTCCAGGTTTCTGTTGTTAATCTTCTCGTGTTGTAGGCATTTTAGTTCATTTATTAGTGATTTGGTTCTTAGTAGGGGTGTCCCGATACCAGTTTATTTCCAGACTGAGTTCAAGTACTTCAGTTTAGATAATTGCCAATTCAAAGTACCGTTACAGAGTACTTAATAAATTGATACTTACAGATCACAAATAACTTAACAATATCATTGACAATTTTAAACCACTGACCATCAAGGGCAATTAATTCGGTTAGAGATTAACTTATCTTCTCTCCTTCAACAAACAACCTCTTGGTGTATCGCACCACAACCTGATATAAAGTGGCATTTAGCCTTTGAGTTGCAGCATAGCCCAGCCCAGGAAGAAAATTTGTATCAGTTCAGAGTATCAGGGTGCTTTTACAAGTACGAGTATGAGTACTTGACAATGGTATCGGCCCGATACCAATACCAGTATTGGGACACCACTAGTTCTTAGTTTATTCTTGTGTTTAATTTTCCATTACCATCAGTTAGATTCCTTCCCTGTCTCTTTCTATTCAGACCCTGCTCTTTATTCTCCTCCCCTCAGTTCCTCTGCCTTTATGAGTATCAGCTGTACCTCATCTTCACCTGATTGCCCTCACCTTTCTCCACACATCCCTCTGTATATAAGCTCCCTGGTTTTCACTGCTCATTGCTGCTTTCTTCCATTGTTCTGCCTAATGGTTCGTTTTCCTGCCCTGTTATCCTTTTGTGCTCCTACACCGTGGACATTTTCATAACGAAGCCATAACAAGACGAGTTAGAGCACGCTTGTGTAATGTGGCAGAATGAGAAAACTGCCCAAGCAAATGGTGCCACTTGGTCTTAGGGTTGGTTTGCTGTGTGCCTATCTGTTGGTGTATTTACTCCCTTTTATATCTTGGGCACTTCAAAAACGACCAGCAATACCTTCTCAGAAGATGACAAAATCAATACCAGTAAAATAAATTAAATTACTTTTTGCTAAAGAGCATATTTCATATACTCACATTGTAGTCTACACTATAGCAGTTCTCCAAAGGGCCAGTGTTATTACACTCCAGCATTTGCCAAAGAACTGTTTGAATAGTTTAGAGATACTTTGGCTCACTTGGATACCTATTTCTGTGCTGCCTGTCTGCTTTGACCACGAAAGAACAAAAAATGCCTTGTGTATCCTAGGTTTACTATAGCAGCCCAAAGACAAGTGTTCTGGGTCATTCTGCCAACTAAATAGCATTACTCTGGAAGCATTCTGCCAGTGCAGGCCCAAGTCTTTTGTGAGCCCACTGTTCAGAGAAAACCCTGTGGCTTTCCTCAGGTGCTCAACGTTTCCCTGCAGCCTTCCAAAGCAAGCGTATTGGTTAACCACCCAAACCACTCGAGCATAATGCAATCTCCGACTCACAACACACAAAATGTACTGGCAGCACTCCAAGGAACCTAATCCAGGAAGTGGAAACATTTCTGCAAACAGACTCTTGTTGTAAACGTCTAATGAATGGTTTCTCATTAAGTCTGAATGGCGAGGATTTTCCAACTTTTTTCAGTTTTGTGTTTTTTTTTTTTGTTTGTTTTCCTCAGCTTGAAGTGCCAACAAGGGAGAAGTGCAGACAGACAGTGTTGCCTCTGTGCAGAAACACAGAAGGCAGCTGTCCTGGAATGTGAACTGGCATCCGTGCAAGCTCTAAAATTATGGCTCTGGCCATTGCTAAAGAAAATAAAATTGATGCAATCTGTAGACCATGCAGCTTTTAATTAGTGGCTTCCGTCTCCTAATTGGTTTCTCTCCATTTCCCTCTGCTTCAATTCAGGGTTGGACCAACTGGCCGTGCTCTCTTTAGAGTGCCGTGTTTGTCTTGAAAGAAACCATACACTGTAATCAAGGCCAGTACAGGCAGAAAACAGTCAGTCTACTTCTCCTTACGTTAGGCCGTAATTCCCAATGTTTACAGTTAAGGCTACATGATCTTAGTAAAACAAAAGATTGCAGTTCAGTCCAATATTATTGCTGAATATTACAATGACATTATCAATTGCGATCAAGCCACATTTTACTCACTGCTCACTTTCTGTTACCATCATCCACATGCCCCTATAACTCTCCTCGGGGTTTAGCATCTCAGTCACTACGATCCATCTCAGTTATGAGCAGAAAAGACATTGAAAGTCAATCCAGCATGTAAAATATACCACTGACAAGCAGAGTTTAAATGTGATTGCACCTAACAGACATTGCACCCATACAGTCTGTGATTGCAATGTTGCACACACTGTAATTGAGTGGAATGCTGTGATTCGATATATGGTGCAGCATTTTTTTGTAGTTTGCAAACTGCATGTAGAAATGGGACTGAAGTGACTTTATTATGCATCCCTGATGTTTTAAAGCCCAGGAGCAGCATAAGGAAAAGGAAACGCAACCAGTGCTGTGTTGTAGCATTTTTATTGGATAAGCAAACCTTTCCAATGCTTCACTTTCCTTTTAATATGACTCTCCATAGAGTTTGGTCTCAAGTTATGTGATTTCCAATAGAGTCCGACTTGAATCCCAAACTACATGACTTTAGACTTGACTTCAAGTCATAATGGATTGTCTATTTCATCTTAAAAATAGAATAAAATAAAACAAAGCAAAACATACTTATCAATATCCTCTCCTCCCCATCATGTCAAGCAGGTGAGTCACCCATAAAAATAGCTACTTTTACATGGACATAAGTAATCGAAATAAAGGGTCGATTGGTTAAAAAATGTATGATGTAGACACAGCAATCAGAATATTATGATCAGATTAAGCTCAATCAGAAAAAAAATGTACTCCGAATGATAGGAGTGGTTTATGCAGACTGACAACCAAACGGCATGCATGTAAATGCTCATCAGGATCAAGTTATTCTGAAGGTGGCAAGCAGACCTGAGTGACGTCATCGTGATTTATTTTTCCGCTTTGAGTGGCGGACATACGTCGGAAAGCAAAACTGTCTTTGCTCCAGATACAAAGTTAAAGGAACTGAATATTATTATTTATTCAGTGTTTGAGCCGTGATTAGAACCTGGTGCAAGTCCAGCCTGGGCGCTCGGAAGACAAAAACTCGTGCACTACTGCTTTGTTTGCTATTTTTTATTCCTCAGCAAAGACGGAAATACTTTTTCCTGTTTTTAGTGAAATTTGATAAGTCTGCGCATATCAGAGTGGTTCTATTCTGAATAAAACCAGGTGCACATTATGATCAGATTGATTGACTGATTGATTGATGCCCATATTAACGGTACAATATCATTATTTTACGTTTTTTAATCCGAATATATTTCAATCTGATCGTGTAATTTTGTGTATGTAAACATAGTTAATGTGTTCTTTATGTTTAATATTAATTTTATTAACATGTCATAAATGCAATGTTTGCAATGCTTCAGTGTTATAGTTAGGCATTGTTCAGTGTTATTGAACTATTATGTTAAGGACATTTAATTAAATTACTGTTATTAGTCATATAATAATGTTGTACATAGTTTAAATGGAAATCATTTTTGTTATTTCCCATGTTTTTTTTTTATTATTATGGATCTGCTTGCTCAATATTTTCTAAATATCCTGGATGTTTTGTTTATTTTGGTTAACATTTATATTATCTGTGGCATCCCTGCATTTTGGGCCAGTGGGCCAATGGGGCCTGGCCCACTAGATGTCACTGTGGAGCTCTATGATCACAATAATCAGTGGGACAGGACCGTTCTTTATAGAGTAATCTTGTAAAAAAATATAATAATAATGAGAATAATAATAATAAAGGCCCAATTCCCTTACAAATAAAATTCTGTTAAAAACATTTGTGTCTATATATCTAAGTCTGCCTAGAGTACTAACAAGCTCAGTAGCTAAATCCTCCTGAGGCGCCTTCATATTGGGACCGGCCCACCAACGTTTGTTTAAATAATGAACATCTGAAATGGCAGCTGTCTACTGAGAGCCCAACACGCTCTCAGTAGACAGCCGTGGGGCACAAATTATACGGCCCCAAGCTCAGATCGTCCAATCAAAATGCTGGAAATGCACATGGTACGTTTATGTTCTGCTGGAAAGTGTGCGACCATCTAGTGTTGGTTAGCCTTGTTGGCTCGTTGATGGATCGATGTGAATATTTTCTGTTCAATAAATGAACATTATTGGTGAGCCTTTATTTGTAATTTTATGTGTGAAAAATTAATTACGTTCAGCTTATATAAAATGTAATTTCTAGTGTGTTGGTTTATACTAATTTAAGTCAGGTTGTATAAATCACAGAAAAATTGGTTGCCGCTAATAGGTGATGCGTTTTTGTGTCCCACTTAACTTATCATGCCAGAGACGCCACTGTATATTATAGATTTATTTTCCAATGATTTAGTTTTATTAATTGAAAATGTCAAACACATTATTACTCAGATTGAATTACATATTTGATCTAGTGACTTGTTTAAGGCTCGAAATTAAAAGTGTAGAACTTCAACTCGACTTGAAGCTTGCATGCCTTTACTTTGGACTTGACTAGAGATTTGGGTAAAAAGTCCAAAGACTTCCCTGTGACTAGCAAAACAATACCTTGGTCCCACGTATGGGACTCTATACAGAAAACCTTACTGCCCGTGCGAAAAGCAGTCTTCATAAAAGCACAAGAACCGAATGCAAATGTTTACCTTCAACCTAACAACAGAGTCATGTTTATTGCATGCAACAAAAGCAGAATGTGAGTGAAAATACAGAGTATATCGCAAAGTCATTGCACGCTGATGTATGTTTATAGCGGCCCCTATGAGTTGAAATCAAAAAAGGCACGGAAAGCAGCTGGAAACTGTAACTGCATGATTGCTGAAACAGACAGAAGGGTAAAGACTGCTGGTTCCAAAACATGCCGCGTGTGATAACACCAGGGAAATCTTTTCCCCAAACAACTACTGCTGGACTTTCAGTATGCAGGAGAGATAAGTGTGGGAAAGAAAAAGAATAGAGAAAATAGAGACAGGCGAAGAGGAGATAAGAGAAGGGAAAACAGCAACTGCTGCTGACGGCTTGCAGCCGGGCTTCAGGGAGCAATCACTCGAGGTCAGGGACAGGTCCGGTTGCCTGGCACTTGTGGATTCTCACTTACACACACACATTCCCACTGTGTCATCCTGTCTCATGTTTACTGCTTCCTCAAGCTAACAAACCCATTTCCTCGTCACTGAGGCAACAATGGAAATTTGTACGTTTCCTTTGAATAAAAGATCCCTGTAAATGATAAAAAATAATCAATTTTAACAGTGATCGACTAATGCATAACAGTTTGAAGTGGAAGGAAAAGGATGCATGACTTTTATGTAAAACAACTGATGTAGATATGCCTTCAGCATGCTCTACTCTGATTTACCTAAATAATAAAATCCACTGCAACCAGCCAACTTCTGAAATCACAAAGTTAGAAAATAGAACGAACCTGTTTGTAATTTAATGAAGATCAAGAATCTTTTATTGTCACAGCATGTTACACACATAGTATTTTCACCCCACCACCCCCTTTTTTTTTTAAAATATATACAGATGAAGTCAGTCAGTTGGCTGCAAACACACTTCCTGAGAAGTCCAAGCGTGCAAAATAGTCTTTAAGGTCTGCTCAGGCGAACAAACCGCATCATGGAGAGCAAGTAAGCAGGCAGGTCAGGGACCAGAAGGTTGTAGAGATGATTGCAGCAGTTATGCTATAAAACAACTTCCCAAGATGTGAACGTCTCACAGACCAGTTCAATCCATCATTAGAAAATAGAAGGAGATGCAGCTATAAATCTACTAAAACATCACCTGAACTTGCAGGTCAGGCAAGGATAGCATTGATCAGAGAAGACCAGTGGTAACTCTGGAGGATCTGCACAGATCCACAGCAACAGCTTTTTTTTTGGATGAGTTGTTGAAAATAAGAGTAGTTCTCCGCTCTGTAGTTTCAAACAAAACATGTAAATGTCACAGCAAACATATTGAAGAAGGTGGTCTGGTCAGACGTGACCAACATTGAACCACTCCACCAGCACATATGAAATACGCCTGAACCCACCGTGAAACACGGTGGTGGGTGCATCATGCTGTGGGGCTGCCTTTTTACAGTAGGACCAAAATTACTGGCTTAGTGAAAAAGATTGGAAGTTATGGGAAGCTGGATGGAATTAAATACAGGTTAATCTGCAAGAAAATGTTCCTCAAAGACTTGAATCTGGAGTGGAGGATCATCTTCCAGGAACATGGAGACCCTAAACATGCAGCCAGATTTTCAAACAAATGTTCTAGATCAAAGTGTGTACGTGCCCGGTTAAAGTCCACACAAAATGGAAATACATGCACAGTTTTACCTGCAGTTTGTTTCAGCTTATCATATAAAATGTCCTCTTTTACATTCACAAGGTACTCCATGTGGATTTGCATCTGGATTCACTTTGCTTTCCAGGATACTACGCAACCTTTGCAGCACCTTGGATCACTTCCAATATGTAGGCAAGCTTTTTTTTAATCATTTAATAATAGAAAAAATAGCTTCAGGAAGAAATGTCACCTTTCGTGGGAGTTATGCTTTTCAAAATAATGAACATATGATGCTACTGGATTAATACCAAACAAGCAAGCGCGGCACGCTTAACTGGAGATTAATGGGTCTCTGTGTTGAATTAATGACTGAGGAAATCGCATTAGCTTCCCGGTGTGATTCTATGCACCTTCAACTCCAGGGGCTGGAACAAATACAAAATGCAGCAAATCTCACATCTAAAAAGGGCCAAACAACAACTCGAGCATGTATCCAGGCTCTGGTAAACATCTGAGGGCACAACATAATTCCACGCAACATTTAGCGGTGAAACAAGACACAGATTGTCCATGCATGTAGGCCGGTGCATAAATTATGAGGGACAAAATGTGAAGCGGAAAAGGAGGGAAGATCTGTGGGTTTGGGGTAATAAAGATGATGACGATAAGAGTGAAAGACAGACAGAAAAAACAAAACAAAGCGAGAGTCATAAAGGAGTTCAGGAACAAGACAGAGCGTAGCGTTCCTCCATTCTGCTCTCTGTCTGCGAGCAGCAAACGTTTGAGGGTCCCTTTCTGTCTCTTCTGTCTGTTTACAATTACCGTGCCGGGAATGAATCTTCCACGAATGACCGCTCAACTGGCAGCCCTGACTAGCCAGGAACAAGGGAGCTATTAGTGGAGGAACTGAGGAAGGAAGGAAGAGGGGAAAGCCAAAGTGAAGGCAGGCCAACTTCAGAGGCCCACTGAGGGAAAGGAGAGGGAGGGAGGGAGGGAGCCGTTGTGCTCCAAGGAAGGAGGGAGGGAGGTGAGGAAGCGGTGCAGAGGGATAAGTGAAGGTATAGCAGAGAAGGATAGAGGATAGTAAAGCAGGGTTTAGCAGCTTCTCCCTGAGGCGACAGAGGAGGACGAGGACAGAGGTGCTAACAACCCCAGCGTCCCCTCATCACACCCACCCGTCCCACCCTCCCGGCCAGTAAGGGAGAAGATGAAAGAGATTAGTTCTGGGGCCTGGCCCAAAGGACGGTGGACAACCTCAGAAATTCTTTCATTTCTCAGACAACAGGATTTAAAACGGGACCTCCCGATGGCCTTTTGACACGACAAATACACGAGAGCATTTAGTGGGTGGGACACCCCCCCCCCCCCTCCGAATCCGACCCGAGTCAAGGCTTTTTTTTTTTTGCTTTTTTTTTCCAGGCATGCGAGAGCTCCAGGGGATTTCCTGACAAGCCATAAATTACTTTGGCCTTAGAGATGACAAGGTGGGAACCAAAAAGAAGAAAAAAAAAGTGCTGATGCCCTCTTTTTTGCAACACTATTAACAGATACATACACAAACAGACCACTGTGCAATCCCAAAGGTAAAAACAGGCAACTTTTCACACGGTCATTCATCAAGCAGATCCCGCGGAGGAGGAAATGAGGTGACATCCTGCCGTCATCCTCTTTCCGATGCATCTGCCAAGTCCTTGTAGCGGGGACACAGCGCCCTATAGACCTGCTCTATCTCCCTTCCTGACCTCTGGTAACTATTATTAGCTTCTCTGAAAAACCAAAAAAAACTCAACTGATTTCATTTCTGGTTTGCAAAGAACACACACTAATCCTCTCGTCTTTTTATTCCTCTACAAGCGCATCGACTAAAGACAAGGGTATGAATCTAAATTGAAACTGATGTAGCCTGCCAGACGCTCGCGGCGCGCAGCAACTTCTGAGGTCAGGAATGGTCGCTGGCGCTGTCCTCGGTGTAGTTAAGCACTACCCACTTCCTAAACAAACAAAGGATAAACATCTCTGCAAATAAATCTCGGTAATTGTTGCCACATTGCTTACATTTGTGGGAACCAATGAACAATTTTGCCAACTGAAGCAAAATCAACACATATGGGCTGGATAATGATAATTTCAAATTTCGCAAAGTATACCAACAAGTGCTGAAAGGTTTAATCTACAAGACATTTCACAAAAACACAATTAATCTACACGGTGCACCGGTTACCTTTGTCTAGGCCAAGTAAAATAAGGAACTTGGGAAGCCAAGGGGGCTTCTGGAGAATGTACATAAGAATTGCAATAATGCAAGTGCCAGACCTTCTAGCAAAATGTTTAATGCAACCTAATCAACGGTTTTTAGTTGTTTTTTTAAGATTTCCAAACTTTTTCTCTTGGATTTTTTTTCCCCAGGCCTAAAACGACTATTATTTAAATGTTGTGCTTCACAGAAAACCAAATAATCAGTTCTGACGACATCCTTTAGTCGATTTATCTACTGTATACAAAGAGTCTTCGCACAACTCAATATTTACAGACACAAAAATCTAATTATTAAATGCAAAAAACATAGTTTGAAATATAAAATGAAGTTAGACATTAATCAAAGACTGATGTTTCAGTCCTCATGTTAATCATGCCTATTCAACACACACAGAGAGAAAAAAAAGCCAGCTAAAGCCCATCGAAACAGAACCCAAGCTCTGACAGCCAAATGGTCGTCCTCAATGGGTAACCCAATCCTGATGAAGACGACTGAAGCCAGCAGAGGATATACTGCTGTAGCCCATTTCTCCCCTGGCCAGGCTAGCCCTCACTGAAATGACTGCAGCAAATAATGGCCCACTTGTCTAAGCATTCTCCGAACACGGCTGCGGACCTGTTGAGGTGCGCAGCAATGAGAGCACAAACCGGGCTTTTTATCACAGGAAAAAACAGGAGGCACACTGTGGCTCCCTTAGAGACATTAACCGCACCCCCCCTCCTTCTTCAGTCTTACACCTTATCCACTTGTAAGCAGCTCTTAATGTGGTGTTGGGATCCCCAGAGCTGAGAGCCAGGCTCAGGGGGCTTCTGCAGGGGATATTTCCAACATACAAAGAGGGTATTATTTGTTGAAACCCCCAGCTGCCCCTCTAACCAACTTCTCTTTTGTATGAGGGTCTGACTGTATCCTGACGGTGATGAGTGATGACTCCTTCCTATTCCATATTTGTACAGACAGGAGACTCACCAGGCACATGAGATTGTCCCTATAGAGAAAGAACATACGATAAATAATACCCTTATTGTCCCAAAATGTGGAAATTCGACTTTTAAATATCTAAGTTCTATAAAACCTCATAATTAACTTATGTCAACATGAATTATTATTTATTTCTCATAACTGCTTATAACTCTTTGCACTACACCTACACAAACCTGTAGTTTGTCACTACAGGTACATTATTTATTTATTTTTATAGACTTAATTTTCAACCCACAATAAATGGAATAATGCATACATTATCTTGGGGAGGGGGGGGGGGTTAAGATATTAGCGGTTTGAAATTGTAAGCTGTTTCAACATCGCTAACTCATTATAGGCTAGCTAACTGCTAGTTACCAGTTTTGATATTAGCTCTTCTGTGTTTTCAGTTAAAATGCTTCAACACAGGCCAAACAGCTTTAAGCTAGTTGGCTACTAGTTAGATTTTATATAAACTGTTGTTTCAATATAAGAAATTAGATGCTTCTACATAAGATTTTAGCTGTTATGGTTTTTGGCTAGTTGACTGCTACTCACCACTTATCGCTAAATATCCCTGCAATGCAAAATGGGCTCATAATAAAATAAACCAGGCTAAAATAATATCTATTGAAGAGTAGCAGGACTAAAACAAGAAAGATGAAGGCCCATTTGTCAAAAAAAAACATCTCCATGATCCTTAAGAGTTTTGGGAAAACATTCTGTGGAAAGGCAAGAAAAGAACTGAGACGGTGTGCGTCCTTTTGTTACATTAAACTAACGCATTTCACAGCAGCGGGTGGCGTGGGAGTAAAGCAGGTGCCTCGTATAGAGAAAATGTCAGTCCCTCATGAAGCCGTCTGGTGCTCGATACCCAACCGTGGGTCCTTTGCTGCATGTCTTTCCCCCTTCTCTCTCTCTCTGCCCGTTTTCTGTCTTATGACTGTGAATAAAGGCCCTTAAAGCAACCAACAACAATTATCCAAAGCACACCAGCTAGTCCATCTCAAGTTTTTAGTTGTCCAAGTATAAATAAAATAGCTGTTTCAACAAAGCTAAACAGATGTCAGTCACCTTGCTACTAAATACCTTTTTATATAAGCTGTTGTTTCAACATAAGATGCTTCATCAAAACCTGTTTTTTCAAAAGTGTACAAGACATACTCTTGCATATATAAAAGGGCAAATTTTGGGAATCCCCAATTTATTATAATTGACACACAGAACCTATGTACATACGCAGTTATTGTTTGATAAAATTGTTGTGATCGCGGATTTTACAAGAAAGAAATACACTGGATATTCATAAATGTTTAAAAAGCAGAGTCTACATTCAAAGAAAACATTTTTATATTTTAAATATATAGACTACATGTATATATTGAGCAGAAAACTTGATATTGATACTTCGTGGACAATTACCTTTCTCTCAACTACTGAATGTTTTTGAATTGACACTGTAACATACATATAATATATGACTGTACCCTGGGTATTGGGGGGGCGGGGGGTGGTGCACCAGCCTTTTTTGTTTTTTGTATTTGTGTTTTATGTGAGATAATGTTCAGAAAATCAATAAAAATTTGAATTACAAAAAAAGATATTGATACTTCGTCCAGACAGAGGGATAAATATTATGCCTAACGTCATCATCTGCGGTGATTAGTGTTATTTATAGTTCATCTTGTTCGACCGCATGTGGTGTTTTTTGACATCTTTGGACTAGTTGTATAAAATGTCTCATTGCATTAAACACACTAATCGATTAGCAAGCGCTGTTTTGGAAGTCGATGCGCATCCATTCCATACCATACCATCTTTATTTATAAAGCCTTAAAAACAGCCAACTAAGTGCTGTACATTGCTACAAGCTAAAACACATCCATAAAAAAAAGATGATGCATGAAAACACTTAAAAGAAACAATTCACAAGCTACTTTAGAAAAAAGCAAGCCTAGATTCGCTCGTAAGAAGCAGACATCAGCAGCACTGATTCCACCTCCCGTGTTGTTGCGGCAGGAGAAGAGTTTATATTTAAAATATGGGCCGTATTACACAGTCCTCATTTAAAGCAGTACCGTGTAACTTTTAGCCACCAGGGGGCGCTAGGCCTAAAACTTTCAGGTTTAACGCCTCTGAAGGCCACTGGCAACACTACACCATTGCAAAATTAAACAGTCTCCCTCCGTGTTTTGGAATCTGATAGCAGAGTACTTTGGACCAGCAGATTGAGAAGTCATCAAGTTACTTGTAAAGACTGCAACTGAAATGGAGAGGGAGAGGCAGAGGCAGGGGAGAGGGAGGGGGAGCTCCACGAACCGTGGAATCATACGATTATGAAATGTAGCAGGAACTTAAGCAGAGAAGAGACGTGCAGGTTTGTGAAATATATTTACTGTATGTTGTACTAATAACCATAGCCATGACAAACTTTGACTCAATGATAAACTTAATCATGTTTAAGGGGAGTTCAGACCACCATAAAGTGGCGCTCTGAGTCACATGACCCATTCAGAGCCGGATCCCCACCTCTCAAGTTACATAGGCAGGTTTTTGAGAAGGGCAGCCTGCACTGAGCATCAACACACGTCAAGGGCTGTATATTGACCCAAAATCATTTAATATATCTCAAATAAAGCTAATACTATGGCCAAAACTAACACGGTGCTGCTTTAAGTCTCCACAAGACCTCAAACAGAGTTTAGACATTTGGACATTTTCACTTTACTCACAGAATCCACAAAAAGAAAGAATCTTTTTCATAAAGAACGACTTCTCCCTAAACCTTAGGGTCAACAGTAAAAAGGAACAATCAGGACCAAAGACTTGAGAAAGAAAATGTTAGTGTAATAAAGGCAAACTTAGATGAAAAGGATAAAAAAATATACAAGACGTATTTTGTAAAGAGGAGGGTTAGGAGCAGCACTTATGAGAATAAACGAGATTTCCTGAACTGAGAGCATTCCAAGGGCGCCGGTGGTCTCAGCTTGCCAAAAGGCAAGACGACACATGCTGGAGATGTCTGCCAGGTAGCAGAGCACAAAGAGCCCTCATTTCCTCTCTCTCCAACCCCCCCCCCCCCCCCCCCCCACCACCACCACCACCACACACACACACACACACACACACACAAACACACACACCTCCATGTCTTTCCCTCCGTTGTTCAGTAAAATAAAAGTACCTGATGAAAAAAAGAATATGTGGACAGGAGGCATAAGTCAAATGGAATAAAGTCAGATTTTCCCTTTTATTATGACAGCAAACCAGAGGAAAGAAAGCTTTATTGTTAAGAAAACTATTGGATAAGCAAATTCTGGTTATGCAGGCTTTTTTTTTCTTTTTTTTACTGCATTGGAAATCTTTTTGTGGCGATGCACAAATGTGTAAACTGACACTAAAACAGCCCTTGAAGTTTAATACTTGCCTTGGGATCCTGCTCCCCCTTCACACACACACACACACACACACACACACACACACACACACACACACACACACACACACAAACACACACACACACACCTGAGCTCATCCCTAGGTGGTATCCCATTACTTGCATGCAAAGACACACAAACCTTTTTTTTTTCTTCCTCTAACGCAACGTTTTTTTTTTCTTAGCGCAACAAACGAAAAACGTGAAAACTCACATTTTCTGCTCTTTCCAGTATCTTGGAAACATAGCAAGGGCTCAAAATACTCCGAATACTGTAAAAGATGACATAGGCTCTAAGGTTTCTAAGCCAAGAGAAGATGGTCTTGGGAACACTGTTTGAAACGTAGCTCTGAATGAAAACTAATAGCTACAGTGCTGATAATAATGGCGGCTCAGCTTCAGTAGGACACCCGGCACTGTGGCAGCACGGTCCTATTCAGAACTGTGCAGTCAGGAAAAAACAGTGAATAAGCTCTAATCCTTTAAGACAGCATCAATAGAGATTCCATCATGCTTGGCTCGTCACGAGAGAAGAGCAAAGCTTGGGAGATGATAACGTCAGTCCGGCACAAAATAAAATATGGCCTGTTTTGACTGGCTGGCTTATAGGCACTCTTTTTGCTAAGGGTAGCTTCCTGTTTAGTGGAAGGCGGCTCAGAAGGAGGTTTATGCTAAAGAAAGGACAAAACAAAAGCCATTCAGGCAGAGAAACTCTGAAGATCCTCGCATGCCCCGTGCCAAGCTTAATAGCTACGTCTTAAAAGTTGTGCGTGTTGCAAAATAGACTTTCGGTAAAAGGGAGAAGTCTTTGACGCACGATGTGAATGGAAGATGGAAGGCATTCATGTGAGCCAACACACAACAAACAGCAACACAAGGCTCTCATAGATACAGACAATTATAGGTTTCGCTTTAGGTGTTTCTCGTCAGAACATTTACATGTGGGCCTTTTGTTAGGCACTCCTACATACCCTGTTTTATATATACTGAAGGCACTTTAAATAAAACTCAATTACTTGATCCAAACTGCGATCCTTAAAAGGAAGAAAATTGATTTGGATGTTCAGGAAGTACCAAGAAACCACCCAGACGCAAAGGCTGAGCTGGTAAGTCAACATAAAGTTTTTAGATTTAAGAACACCGTGAAGGATGTTTGTAGCGGCATCACCGCTGAGGGACAGTTTAATTGCCAAAGACCGATTACACAAAGCAGATTAAATAATGAAGAAGGACTACGTCAAAGTACCTAAACTTCACCTTAATGGATCAACTTGGATGGATCAACTTGAAGAATGGTCCAACAGAACGATGAATCCGCTCTAGTTTAGGCATGGATAAAGGATGCTTAGTAAAGGCTTCTAAACGGACCTACCTGACCTACAGCCACATCTAAATCTATACCTTCATCCTAAGGTAAAAAGCCAGGTTTGCGTTAGCAAACCAACCAATTTTAATGGTCTTAACTAATTCTGTCAAGCAGAGTAGTTGAATCTTCTGCCCAGATTACAGCAGAAGCTTGAGGATGGCTACAAAACGCCTGTTGTCAAAGGGCAACTTGCTACGGGACATTTAATTAAAAGGTTTGAGCCTAATTAATAATGACTTCAAATCTATGAACCCTAATCTTGGTTTTTAAAATGAACACCATTGCAAGTAGATTAGCTCCAGAAAAAAAAGAGAATTTTACACATACTAATAAAAGCCCAATAATTGAGATGCTTGCTCTTAATGAGTGCATGTATGCCTGGAGCTGGAACTACACAATCAGGAAGATTTTTAGAGATAAACCTTTATTAGAAATGTTGTAATATGTAGCAAGAAACATCCAAATACTTAACGCAAAGCAAAATAACTTATGGGCAAAAATAAAACTATAGATACATAAATTAACATAGCTAAAAACTATATAAAAACTTAAATAAACTGAAATGTAAAATGTCTTTAAACTTCAGTTTTGAGCTGTTCTGCAGGCTGGAAACAAAGCCACAAACATACACACAAAACACATGAAAGTCTACAGAACTGAACAGGAGACCTGCATAGAATGTTTTCACTTTAGCTTCATGGAACCGAGACATATTTAAAAACCTTTTCAAAGTGTCTGAACGTAATTAAAAATGGCCAGCAGTCCTCTTTCTTTAAACTGAACCTGTCAAGTTTGGCACCATCTCGTGGTCAGATGCAACACTACAGCACAAGAAGCAGAATTAAAACGCAGATGACTTAACACCCAACGCCAGAGAGCAGAGGGTGAAGGAGGTCAGGAAAGAACGAGTGACACATCTAAATATAGTCACTATAATCATTTTAGGGGAAATTAGTAGAGGAGGTCAACTCACACTTCTTGTAGGCAAAGCTATTCAAAGATATAAATGTCAAGGTGTAATTAAGTGTTATTCTGCTCTATGCTCAGTAATATGGGGGCCTGTACAGATGCGTTGTGATGTAATTCCGCTTAGCAGACTTTAATTAACAAAAAAAACAAAAAAACAGTAAGAGCGGAGAAGAGCTGCTGAAGCACAGCTGTGGCCTGTATAATCAAACATAACTGAAATATTAGAAATCCTATAAATAAATAAGTGGGTTTTACATCATAAAGTTTGAATTTTAACAGGCCACAGCCAGAAGCACGGCAGTCAAAATGACAAAGAAGACTAAAAATAAATAAATACTGTGGTGGCCATTGTTCGCTACAGGCTGCTAGAATAGAAAACGTAGGAAAATAATGTGATTAATTAATCATAAACCGATCTTTTTGGTCATTTTCCTTAGATCTGTGTTCTTTCTAAAATACTTATTTAATTTGTGCAACACAAGAGAATCTATTTGGACCTACTGAAGCCAAACAAGCATCAGAACAGAGCTGGCAAGTTCTGCTGCTTAACAATCACATTTATAGACATAATCTTCTTCGATTACTCCTCCCACAATGATCACAATGATGGACAAACTGCTTTCTCTGTTCAACAACAAGCCAGCCGTATACTGAACAGTGTAGGGGGGGAAATCAAGCTGAAATTAGCTTTTTTTTTTTGGCTTCAAAGAGCAAAACGTCTGCCTCGTTTTGTCTGCGTCTTCGCGTCAACGATCAGCTCTCCGGACAGCTGCTTTCCAAACACAGCGACGGGGCTTCTGCCCCGGCTGAACTGGGTGGACAGATATCCCTGCTGGGGCCAATCAATCATCAGAGCTTGGCTGGGGGGCTGCTGCCACACAAAGAAAAGAGGAAGTGCAGGAGGTGTTGGTGTGATCACGTTTAGACTGAAGCATCTTCTTTAAGACATTATCTGGCGTATCTCTCCAGAAACAGAGGACGCTGTAGATTGGTGATTCCCTGGATAGCTCACAGGGGCGACTGTCAACGTGTTTTTACATATTAGGAACAATTAAGATAATAGAAAAGGAAGTAAAGAGGAAAAAACAAAGAAGCAGCACACAAATATTGTATTGTCAGACATTAAGGCTCACTTAAAATCCTTAAATTTTCGCAAAAATCAATGGTGCGCCTTATAATCCGGTGTGCATTATATATGACTGATTTTATGTGGTACAATGTGCTCAAATATCTGTTCAAATGTGTCAGTATGACTTTTATTAGCAACGAAGCTGCAAAAATAGCTGAATATTTAAATACAGGAACATAATCAAACAGTAAGAAAGTTCAAAGACCTTTTTATTTCCATCCTCCTCACTGTCTTTGGGGGGAAGACCGACTACAGGGCTCGTCCAGGCTATTATACATAATTAAATCCTTGAATGTAGATTTTGGACAGGTTTAGGCATCAGATTAGTCATTGTAGCAAATTCCTGATTGATGAGGATCAGAACAAATGTGCCTTTAATGTCATGGTCTGTCTCAAGAATTGGTAACGGAAATGGGATTCTGTGTAATAACAGATTTATACCTTATGGGGGCAATTAAAGTAATGAATTACTACTAAGAAGTGCCTGAAATCAATTGAATTACATTAAATGAAGTCATACATACACACACACACATACATACACATATATATATATATATATATATATATATATATATATATATATATATATATATATATATATATATATATATATATATATATATATATATATACACATATATATATATACACACATACACATATATATACATATATATATATATATATACATACATACATACATACACACACACAATGGATTTCCCAGTGAGATTTTGAAGGTGTGATGGAGACGGGTACCAAACCACCCGTCGACAGGCAGACACATGGATGAACATCTTTTCTGTTTTTACTGGATGTAGCTGAAACATAATTCATCCGGATCAGAAAACACATGTAAATACTAGTTTCTATCAGGCGACAATTCAGCCCGGTCAAATAAAAACGGTTTTATTTAGGCTCCTAAAGGAAGATAGCAACTAAAACTTTAGAACATTTAAATAATCTCAGACTGCTTCCACTCTTTTTTGGACCGATGCAGAAATGCTGGTTGAGATGGACAACACCGGACCTGCTGTTTGAAAGTAATCATGACCTGCACCCTCCTCTTCCTCTACCGAACAGCCAGGGGCCCCCTGGGAGCCTCCTCAGCACCAGTAAAACCTGACAATGACTTCAATGACACCCAAGTGTCTCCTTAATCTTCATTTGTCCCATCATATCCTGCCATTTGTATGGAAACGGCCTCCAAGCTGGGGTGCAAACTCCCACTGTGAGCGGTAAAACACGGCAGGGTGCTGATACCGTGAGCTGGGTTGATGTGGAGGGGGGTTACTGGGTGCCCATTTGGCCGGTCCTGTATACGTTTTCTAAACAAATGACCTGAACCTAACCAAACACACACACACAGACAAACTCACTCAGCAGGGGACGTGAGCTGGAGGAGGTAATCTGATTTCTCAGCTGCACAGGGGACCGCTTCCTGAGAGCAGCCGGGGGTTTCCCCATCTGTCCACCCCCAGGCTTGACCCCCTGCCTACTGTTAATAGAGTTTCTTTCTCTTCCTGTTGATGCATCGTCCTTTTCTTTTCACACAGACACACGCCCGAAGCTGCACACTTAGGGTTCGGGTGTCCCTAAGCTGCCACACCGCTAATGGAGTTTGAAAGGAGATGGCGACCAGTTATGGAGGTGGAGGAAGTTGCTGTCATCCTCCCCGCCGCAGCGATGGATCAGCTCCCCACACATGTGCCAGAAATGGGGTTTTGGGTTTGCCGTTTGAGGAGAGAGTGAGCCAAAATTTGCATGCGGGGGGTTTTGTGCTGACGGATTTGAAGTGAGCAGTTATCAGTTTACATAAAACAGCAGCAAACACGCCCGCTCTTGTCTTGCGATGTAAATGGTTATAAATAGGTTCTTGGCTGGACGTGGTATTTTAGACTAAAACGCTTTCCTTTCTGAATACGTGATGTAAAGATTTTTCCCAGAGGAGAACTGAAAGACAAAAGAGAAGCGCTCTGAGAGCACCCTGACGTTCTGCTCTCCTCTCAGACACAGCACAGACTCCGTCTTTGATCAGCACTCAGGAAATTTCATTAAGACAGCGATGAGTGGATAAGGGACCAAACACACGTCCCGTAGAAGAGAGGAGGAAGCAAAGGAGACAACAAAAAGTGTTGTAAATAAAAAAACTACCTCCCTGACGCTCTTATTTCTAAATCACAGGAGGAGAAATAAAGACAAAAAACATGTTCAGTAACTTGAATGAGATTTAAATGAACTGAATGAACAGCAAAGGTTAATAGCCGCTCACTGACACGGTTCTACTGAGTGGGCAATACCGAATTAAAATCGCTATATTTTGTGATACGTTATACGATATAGATAAAAGTGATAAAACCCTTATTAACTGTGGTAATTATGGTTAGCATAATGGTAATTGTGACTGTGACAGAGCAATCACAGCCCCAAAACACAAATGCTGCTTCTCTTTGAAACAGACGTCTTCAGGACACCAGTTATAGTGATTTTTATCAATAACTGCACACAGAAAGTGAATTTATTCCTGTCGGCAGACTTATTGGTATGTTTCATGACGCTCTTAAGGCATAAATAGTAGTTAAAATAGGAAAAAACAAAATCTGAATGTTGTTAATGATCTTAAACTTCACCTCAACTTAACAGCTTAGTTGTCATCCTATAACATTATTATGAACAATTAGGATTTACAAAAATCAGCCATATAGGTTAAATCAGTGTTTAGCAGCCT
This sequence comes from Fundulus heteroclitus, assembly GCF_011125445.2. Lineage (NCBI taxonomy): Eukaryota > Metazoa > Chordata > Actinopteri > Cyprinodontiformes > Fundulidae > Fundulus > Fundulus heteroclitus. Next base: position 10,890,505 of record NC_046383.1, read on the forward strand.
TTAATCTCTAACGGAGCCATATTTAAACATTTTAAAATGCAAAACCTTTTCTTTAATGGAACGATACAGTTTCAAGAAAAATAACTGGAAAAAGTATTTGCAACTAAAGAAAAAAAGAGGATCTCTTGTAACAAAATTTGATTAAGCTGGACTCAGGGCAGAAATGGCTCTTTGGTTTAAAAGGTCGCAGAGCCTTGGTCCAGTGTCTATGTTTGAGACTTTTATTTTGAAGTAAGAAGGGAACCACTGAAAAGCTGCTGCTACGTTTGCATTTTTTATTGGATTCTTACAGAATAATAACTTAGAGATTAAATGCCAAGCTTTATGAGAATAATTACCAAACATTAAAAACATGAAGTAAATTGTTTTTCAAAGTAAAGAAGTAACTGTAGTTCATACAGAAGTCAACAAGCATATTATTATAGTTCTGATTGTAACTGTACACTACAGTTTCTCCAAAACACTATTTGTGATTTATTTAGCTGTTATTTAAATAAACCAGGCTCGCTGAGTGTTAGTTCTCCAGAAACTGTCCTCTCATTTTGAGGACTGATTTGAACGGACTAACGGTCTGAGCTGGCTTTTATATCGGTGGACAAGCTGCAAAAAGGAACTCAGAGTATGTAAAACTTTCTTGAATGTTGTAATTGCCCTTGATTTAAGCAGGTGAATGAGATGATCTGCCAATGGAATAAGATTTTTGCACTTAAAATAGGCCCATCTCATCTCCATCATCTTATTTCAAGAGCAGTATATCTAATTACATTATTTTAAGGGTAAAAAATACTAATTGCATTGGCAGCTCATCTTATTTACCTGCTCAAATCAAGGACAAGTTACACTCATTTCAAGATGATTTTATTGACTTTTTGTTCCCTTTTTGTGGTGAATTAATCGGATCTGTTGGTCTCGTTAAACTGCCTGGAGATGCTGTTTGCTGTGCACAAATAAAGTGAATTGAACAGAGACTATAGCAAGGTGGATAAAGCTAAAGGGCGTATTAAAGCTAGAGCAGATACGTGCTTTAATCATTGGTATTTGCTTAAAAGGATTTAGCAACAACTGATGAAGCTCAGGGTTGGTGTCTCATTTCGTAGGCTTATATTTCAGAAGCCTGTGACTTTGATTAGAGGCTGAATCAAGTGAGTCAAATCTTCACAGATCTAAGAGCAGATTCTATAAAACGCAACTGCAAAACTGCAGACAAACAAAAAAGGTGTAAAAGTCCCAATAAACTGCCTTAAAAATCCAGCTGAGCACACACAGGCCTCTAGGAACCAGCGCTCCTCTTCCATCATTAATACTCAGCTTTCAAGCATTGTCGTTATTCAGACCGTCGAGTTATTGCTACAAGACAGCAGCAATACCTCCAAGGCGAATCGAGCAGGACAGACAAGAGCACGTGACCGTTGACCTTATCAATCAATCACCGTAAGGGTAGGGAAGAGAGAAAAGGAGAGGAGGAAAACAAACACAGAGCACCTACTCAGCCTTATCAATCACTGACCAAAGAGACGGATGGAGAGATGAAGAAAGAGCGCCGGCGTCTTGTTTACCTTATCGATCATGTCGGGTCGGTTGGTGGCGGCCAGGACGGTGACGTCTCGGAGCTGCTCGACGCCGTCCATCTCTGTCAGGAGCTGAGCCAGGACCCGGTCGCCTACGCCGCCGGAAGCCGCCGAGCTGAAGAGGAGGGGGGGGGGGGGGGGGGGGTAGATGTTAAGATAGATGAGGGAGAGGTGGGGAAGGATGAGTGAAATCAGGATGGATGACCGAAAGCAAAAGGGTTTTACGTAAATTAGCCCGAGACTAAAGAGAGAACTAAACCCTACAACGATCCGACGTTTTGGCGGTGACAGAAATGTTGAGCTCCCTCCAAAGCAAACCGCTGAGCCAGCAACATTTTTTCAGGAACTTCTGCACAGGAGAAGAAAATCTAAGTTTTCTTCACAGGGAGAGGTTCAGCTGCATCGAGTCGGCTCTACAACACCTCAGCTGGGTCAGCAAGCACCAGAATAATACCGACCAGTGCAGTCCGTTATTGCTTTGGATCAAAAAGGGCCTGACATTCAGAGAAAAGTCTACTGCAGCTTAAAGCTTCCTGGATCACCAAGAGTGTCGAGATGAGAAGCTTCACCTGAAAGTAGGAAAGGTTTCATGAGCTCCTTAAACGTTAAGTAATAAGCGGCAGGATTATAACGCGCTGAGGAGGGTGGCACAGGATCCTGTCGCCACCAGTGCAGAGCTTGTTCCTCACTAGCAGCAGTCTGGTGAAGGTTGATGTGGTGAAGACTTTAGGACAATTTGATGGGGGCCAGAAACCACTTCGGTCTAAGCAAAATGTCACAGACAGACGGCGGTTCTGGAAAGAGCAAAGAAAAAGTGCTGGAGCAGAGTTAAGATTCTCAGATTGGATCTGAGGTGAGTCTTCCTCCCAATTCTGCCTCTGATAAAGTGTGGCTTCAAAACCTCCTGAAACTCCAGCGTCTTTCTGCTACCCAGGCACAGCTTGGTGATGATCTCTGTACTTTCCACTATGATGGTGCTCAGAGAGAAAGCATTGAAATGTGGACGTCTGGTGAGGAAGTGCTCGATAGATCAAACATAGTTCTGTTCTCACTTCTTTTAGTATTTGTATTATTTTTTTGGTTACTTACATTCACTAAGGCTAAACAATACAAGTTAATTTATTTGGGTTGGAGTTTTTTACACTCTGTCTTTGTAGAAAGCTCTTTGTGGGTCTGGTCTTCGACTCACAGGGGTGTCAAACTCCAGTGTTTGAGGGCGTTTAGATGTGTCCCTGGTCCAACGCACCAGAACCGAACAGCTGAATTACCTCCTCAGCATGTAGAAAAGCTCCACAGCGTCCTCTTCAGCTCTCACTGGCTTTAGTTCTGTGTAATTTAGTCTCATGCTCTTAATTTCCATGCACAGGTTCCCTCCCTGCATCCTCCTGAATGGCAACACCTGTTTATTATGTTGGATCCACCCTTTAAACTCCTCAGTGAAAAGCCAGTTTGATCACCTGCCTTCCTCCAAGCCAGTTAGCCTGTTTGCCTCATGTCTTCTCCATTTCCTAAAGTGTTTATTAAAGACATCTTATCATTTTTGCCCACATGCACGATGCACCGCAGCAGTTCAAGACACAAGAAGTGGATGTCCAGCAGAGCTCGAGAGAAACGCTGATGTTGCTGCTAAAACTTTTCCACCTTGCTTGTAGGTGATGGAGGGAAAAGAGACAAACATGAACTAAAAATGAAGGAAGTTGAAAACAACAAAGAACTATAAAGAAACGATTAAAAACAACAGTGCAGTTAACGAGAAGGACGACGAATGTGTCAAAACAGGCATCTTGCTACTGTAGCGTACCACAGACCACAGGAATATTCACACAAAACAACAGCACTTTGAAGTCAATTTACAGAATATCTTTGATAGCTTCATGAGAAGAGAGGTTTAATTAACACTATTCTTCTTCATCTTTGGAAAAAGTAAGTCCCTTGGCAGCTAAACGGAGCTTCCTTGCCAGTGACGTAAAACGCTGAACTCAAAACAAGGCATCTGAAAACAGGTCATTCCTCTGTAATAAAGCAGCCCCGTTCGGACTTGTTAACGAGGTTTCTCGACTGAACCCGGTGAGACTGAGAAAAGCTGCTGCATGCAGACGTTTTGCTCAGGGACAAGTCAAACAGTAAAAATGTGCCAGAAAGTTAATTTAGAAAGCAAAAAAATATATATATACATATATATTTATTTCCCTTTGGCTGAATGAACCCACTATTGTATATAATTAACATGCACTGAGCCAGGTGTACTTTCTACAAGATAAAATCTGTGATTTATATGTGAAAATTTAAATGGATTATAAAAACTACTCTGCAAAATTATCACCGCCATATCCATGGATTTAAATCTGGCAATTATGTAATAATTGTGACAAGCCGGATGAGGGACTGACCCACATACACCCTTGTTTTTGGGCAACAATGGACCTCTATGGGAGAGGGTAAATGTGCCACTTCATAAAAGATCGAGACCCTTAAAAAAAAGAACCATCGGTGTATTAGTCACTGCATTACAAGGTGGTTATTTTCCATAGCACTGCGCAGACAGCCATCCTTCTGGGCTCAAACACACACGGTCTCTGTTGACAGGGCCAGCGGAAGTGCCAGACGTCATTAGTGCAGACAAGGTTTCAGAGGAGCACAAAAGAGCTCTGTCACTGAGATACGAGGGAGAAGAGAGGGGAGGGGGTGGCAGTGACAGAGAAGGAGAGAAAGTTTGGGTGAGGGGGGAATGGCAAGGCTAGACAGGAAGCGAGAGAAAAAAAGGGGGGAAATTATGAAGAGAGTAAACAGGGAGAGAGAAGAGAGATGGAGAAACAAAAAACCTTTTGAGAAACGGAATAAACAGGAATCTGGGGATGGGAACTAGCCTGACGTCGGGGGAACAAAGGGTATAAAAAAAAAATGGAAAGGCTGAAGGAAACAAGGTCCCTTCATGTGTTGAGTGTCCATACTCATGTTTGTAAAATTCTCTGTTTTTGGTCAGAAATGTTAAGGTTCATATCAAAGTTCACTTTTAGCAATGGTCAGGGTTTAGATGTAGCGTGGAGGATGGATGGATCTGTTCATCTCTGCCTCCGGCCCCATTTCATCTCCTGTCCTGGCCTCCGCACTTCACTCCACTAGTTTGGACTCGTGGCAGGTAGGCTGACAGATTTACAGGTGCTTCTCATCTCTAGCCTCCAGATGGAAAACACACACATCCTTCTTTTAAATACAAAGTGAGGACATTACCTTGACTTCAATTGACTTCCGATCATTTTCAAACCTTTCTATAGCCTAACCCAAAACCATATTGACACTTTACTCCTAAACATAACTCGTAGCCCAAAAAAAAGCCCTCACTTTACCTCAAACTCCTCACTTTACAGGTAAAATTTGCAAAAAATAAATAAATAAAATATTCTCACTCAGCTGCAAGTACAAGTACACACACACACACCCAGGAGAAGAGGCTGTCTGGTTGTGTCAACAGTTCTGAGTCCGTACTGGCAGTCCGTGAGCCACTTCATTGATTAAACACAGCAGGAAGTGAGGACCAATAAATAACCTTTGCAGATCTGCAAGAAGTGCGTTTCTTTAAATGGCGAGTGGCCTTAAGGCACAGGTCCAGTCCTGCTCCTATCACCGTGATCTGGCAAAGCAAGAAGTAGCTGGCACTCGCTGAGCACACATGAAAAATCATAACAGGAGAGAGGAAAGCTCAATCAAAGTGGAAAAAAAACTATACAGAGAAAAACTGCCAGCTGCACTGGCAAAGAACGGACCGATAAGGAAAAATGGTTATTTAGTGCACGCTGGACTTTTTCCAAGAAGAAATGAAAATATACAAACACTGCATAGTTTCACGTCCTGTTTGACACTGTTGCTCTAAAGTGCAACGCAATGAAAAATTCAGACCTGATCCAGATCTATGAAGCCTGGTAGTTGAAGTTAAGTGCATGATTAATGACTTATATTTGCAGCCAATTTAGCAAATGTTTGGTACTTACTGTGCATGTTTTCCTTTCTTTAAAAGTGGAGTATTCAAAGAAGATATTTGGATTTTTCCAGGTTAGATTGGCTCTAGAATTGTTTTGCTTATTCAAACAACCTTAAAGGTACATAGCCACTTTTTATGTTTATAAAAAAAAAAAACACATGAACCGTTTGATCATGATAAAATAAGGTTATATACACCAAGCAAGCCTCCATCCTGATGATGTTTTTAACTGGATCTTGGAACATTCTGTGTTATTTTGCTGGGAGATGCTAATAGCCGTTAGCCGCTTCCTTGTTTAATCCCCTGCTGTGCATGCGCAGTACAAACTTCCTTTGCTTTTAAAAATAAACAGGGAAGGCTTTATTTATTAACAAGTTCACCAAAAAGAAAGCGTAAAATGCCAAAATAATAACTAATACGCCACCAGGACGCGATAATCTTTCATAAAAACTCTTTAAGCAACCAGAGTGAGTTACTGACGTATCATTTTTTTTTTTAAGTAAAATAACGTGGCTATGCACCTTTAACACACAGAAGTTTCCAAGTAGTGTTGCAATTAAACATCAGATAAACCTTTAAACTGTCACACATCATAGTGGATTTTCTTCCAGAGTCTAAAAAAATTTGTCTTTTTTTAGGCGCATATAAAATGAAAATTATGTCACTTTTTTTTTTTTTTAAAACGTCTGAACCATGATGCGTGTACACACACTGCAATATTATCTCCCGTCATTTAAACTAAACAAAAGGTATTTAGGATTAGGAAATATAAATGGCAGGTTGACAATAACTGTGAAACACCATCAGAAGTCGCAAAATCAAAATGGGTTTTTTGGGCGTCTGAAGAAAGCCCACAGATGGACAAGAAGGAAGCATAAACTCCAAAGATCTCTGCCAGGATTCATCCTTGCAACCTTGTAGTTCGCTTATCCTTTTGCCAGCACTGCTGCCCCTGTTCGTACCTCTCTTTCACTATTATATTTATATCAATATTGTATTTAATTCAATTTCAGCAATGAGTCTTCTTTGGTAGGAGGCAACCTGCATGCAACACCTTTGGGAAAGCTCTTCTTTTGTGACCTGGTTGTGTGCTCTGAGTCGCTGTGGTGCTGAAAAATAAAACTATCCCTTATTTTTAGCTTCCTACCAGATGCCTGAATGTTTTGGGATGAAACTGTTCCTCGTTAGATTTACCTGGTCAAAAACCCCAGTTCAAAATAAACTAAAGTAACCCTGCAGGACGGTGCTGCGTTTCACTGTAGGTATTGTGGGGTTTTCTGTTTCAAATGTGGCTTTTGGAAATGTGGCCCAATATGTTATGTGAGGGATTTCTTTGCAACCGTCTCCTGGCCGATTCTTTGTAACCTGCCTGAAAACTGTGATGTTTAAATTGTAAAGGATATACAGTGGTGTGAAAAAAGTGTTTGCTGCATTCCTGATTTATGTTTTTGCCACACTTAAGTGTTTCAGAACATCAAACAAATCTAAATATTTGTCAAAGACAGCACAAGCAAACACAAAGTTCAGTTTTTAAATGAAGGTGTTAATTATTAAGGAAGAAAAGAAAATTCCAACCTAATTGGCCCAGATTTCCCCTAAACCTAATAGTAGGTTGGGCCACCCTTAGCAGCAACAACTTGCAAAGAGAATTGTTTTAATTCAGCCAAACTGAAGGGTTTTCGAGCCTGAACGGCCTTTTTTAAGATCATGCAACAGCATCTCAATAGGACTGAGGTCAGAACTTTGACTAGGCCGCTCCAAAGTCTTTACTTTGTTTTTCTTCGGCCATTCAGAGATGGACTTCCTGGTGTGTTTTGTATCATTGTCCAGGCGCAGAACTTAAGGTGGTTTCAGCTTGAAGTCACAAAGAGAATTCATGGTTCCGTTTATCACAGCAAAGTCTTCCTTCCAGATCCTGCAGGAGCAAAACGGCTCCAGACCATCACACCCCCACCGTGTTTTACTTTTGGTATATTTCTGAAATGTTGCATTACTTTTACGGCAGATGTAGATGTCTCCATGTAGATGCAGATGTCTCGTCAGCCCACAGCAATATTTCCCCAAAAGTCTTGAAGATCATCAAGATGTGTTCTTGAAAAATTGAGACGAGCCCTGGTGTTCTTTTAGCTCAGCAGTGGTTTTCTTCTTGGACCTCTACCATGTTGGACATTTATAGCCCAGTCTCTCTCTTATGGTGGAGGAATAAGACCTTTGACTTTCTTTGGATGTTGTTGTGGGGTCTTTATGACCTCTTGGATGAGCCGTCGCTGCGGTCTTGGGGTAATTTTGGTCGGCCGGCCACTTCTGGGAAGGTTCACTACTGTTCCATGTTTTCACCAGTTGTGGATAATGGCTCTCACTGTAGTTCTCTGAAGTCCCAAAGCTTTAGAAATGGCTTAGTAACCCTTTCCAGACTGACATATCTCAATTACTTTATCTCTCATTTGTCCCCACATTTCTTCAGATCTTGGTATGATGTCTAGTATTTTTTTTTGTTCCCTCTTAATAATACAAACCTTAATTTAAAAACAGAATTGTGTGTTTACTTTTGTTGTCTGTGACTAATATTAATTTTTTTTTGATGTTCTAAGAGTGAAAAACATAAGAAATCAGGAAGTGGCAAACATTTCTTCACACCACTGTACAGATCACATTAAACGAGAAAAAAGCTTGAAAATGTGTCATGGTGTGTTGTTTTACATTAAAAAAACTTGCCATTGCAAATTAATGAAATGTAAATATTGTGAAATATAATCAAATCCAATCAGATTAAAAGTACATCTTGAAAATGACTTTTAAGCAGGTATTAAATATGCTTTAGGACCATATTTCTGTCTTTATAAATTTTTTGTGATATTGGTCTGATGTAATATTCTAATCTCAAATGTTGTGTTTTCATTATTTGTAAGTGGAAAATCATCCAAATTAATTAACAGAAAAAGTCTTCAAAACATCAGTCTTTTGTGATTAATCAATATCATGTGTTTCATTTAGTAAATTCAGCTGGCGAAATAAATCAGCTTTTCAATTATATAAAAAAAAAATGTATGGGTCTTGAAAAAAACAACCTTAAAAGATGAATTACTTTTGGAAAACTGAATTATGACACTGATGATTTAAAAATGTAGAAGTACGTTTTAGGGGTGGGCGATAAATTGATTTAAATTAATTCAAATTTACAATGTTTTAAGATTTAATTTTTGGAAAACCTGGATTTTAATTTGTCAATGCACTCATTAGACTTCCATGAAGAGACTTGCAGCAATTCTGAATATATGTTAAGAAAATATAATGTCAAAATAGTGTAAAGAGAAATGTCTTTTTACCATAAAACAAGGCACTTTAATTTATTAATTTACTTTTTTTAAGTTAGTTTGAAGTTACACAAGTGAAGTGAAGCCTGTTCTTAGCTCATTATTTAATATCATGAACAGCAAATATGTTGTTATATTTTCATTGTTTACGAAAACAGGACCGCCATCTTGTTTTACAAGCATGTCTCACAGCTTGTATTTAGTTACACTTTGAATTCAGGTCAACTCCCAGACAAAATGTTTTACATAAGATAACATTTTTAAAATAATTTCTTTCATTTCTTTTTGTGAAAAGAAAAGGAGGGGAAAACCACCTTGTTGGGATCACGAGGGGTGCTGGTTCCTATCTCCAGCATTAAATGACCGAGAGGTGGGGTTCACCCTGGACAGGTCAGTAGTCTATCGCAGGGCGGGGAAAAATCAATAATTTAGATTCAGTATAATAAAATCAGAGATTTTATTTTTAAGCCTAGTACTTTTGGGGACACAAAGTAAAACAGTCAAAAATTAAAGTGCAACACATCACAGATGAACATTTTACTTTAGAAGGGAGCCAAGTTAAGTCACCAGGCCTGTGGGCCTTTTCTTAGCTACATCCTACAGATTTCTGCTTCTTTGCCGGGTTTAGCAGGAAGCTCGCTGAATATTTGGCCTTTCCCATCTGCTGTGAACGAGCACAATGAGGTGTTTGTGTGCCTCCGGTCCTTGTCCTCTGCCCCTCCGCCCCCCACCCCCCCCCAGGCCACAGATGTTCCCTGTGCCATCCAACTGAAACTGCTCCATACTAGACTCTCTTCTGTCTTCTCTGCTGGAGAAAAGAGACAAAACTCTGCAAACACTGCACAGGAAGTGGTGCATTCATGCAGACTGGTTTGGACGTTTGCTCCGTCTATCATGCATGAATCACAGCGAGATGTATGCAGACTGAAGCTCTACTCAGATGACAATGAATTGGTCACCAAGCAGGAAGAAGCTGTTTTCGTGATTCTTTTCCGGTCGACAGCCATTTTTAGTTTTCAATCGGCGGCGTGTTTTCAACATAATTCAGAGAAAAAAAAAAGGGACACACTGTACCTTCCTCTTTCGCTGGCGAGAGCGTCGATCTCATCAAAGAAGACGATGGAGGGAGCGACGGCCCTCGCCTTCCGAAACACCTGCGAGCAGCGGCGGCAACAACGGAAGAGGCAGCAGCAGGAACAGAAACGTTGTGGATGGGACGCATGAATCATTGGAGGCACAAACACACAGAGGAAATACAGCGGTCATTAGAAGCAGAAATCACGCCGCGGGTCATCCTTTGATTACGTCAAAAACCAAAGCCGGTCACAGATCCACACAATTCAGTTCAGGAAAGGAGAGCAGGAAGGATTTATATTAATAACCTACAGCGGTGCCTTGAAAAGCATTCATACATACTCAGTCGTGTCACATTTTGTCGAGTTACAGCAACAACATTCTGCAAATTTTATTGGGCTTTTACGTGACAGACCAACACAAAGTAGAGCAAGGATCAATTTATTTTTACAAATCAAAATCTGACAAGTGTGTGCATTTTTATGCCCCCTTTACTCCGACACCCCTAAATAAAAGCCAGTACTCCTTCAGAAGGCAGCAGAGTCTACCAGTGTGTAATTTACCCTCAACGCTGTTAATGGATTCTTAACGAATGGATGCACCCAGGTCTGCTGTTCTGAAACAGTTACCTGATGTCCATGTTCCTTTTTACTATGAAATTAAAGTTGTGTTAATGTTGGGTCATAAAAGACGATTTTAGTTTGTCAGGTCCTCGCTTTGGACATCCCTAACCCTGAGTGACAGGCCGGGACTCTGAAAACAATAAGAGCAGAAATATCCAACGTGTCTGGGGTAACTCTGGAGGAGCTGCAGAGTTCCATGCAGAGTTAAATAGAAAAATCTGTCAGCATCACAACTACTAGTTCCGCACAGATATGAAAAAAAAGCTACAGTTAAAACAAAGCCTGAAAAGCAAAGTCGGCAGTTTGCTAAGAGTTATGTAAGAGAAATCTGTTGTGACTGATTCATATATACTATATATACACATTGTTTTTTTTATTTTTTAGTCTTTTATTCTATTTCATCTGAAGTTTACATATTTAGATTTTGTGTCTGTATTCTGTGTGTGAAACCAAGGTCAAATTCCCTGTTTGGGTGCGTAATCTTAGCTTTTCTTTTACATCAGAATTTAGCACGGTTTTATGTTGGTCCATCACATAACACTGTAAGCAACGTTGAAAGAACTTACCTCTCGAACTGCTCTTTCAGACTCCCCAACATACTTGCTCAGTAATTCTGGACCCTGGAAGAACGATTCATGTGGAAAAGGACAGGGTTACCCATTTATAACAGCTACCATAAAACAAACAGTACTATGGCCAGATTAAGAATTAAAAGAATGTAACATTTTATTGACAATATGCCTTATGACAATTCTTTGTTCTGCAACACTTGAGTCTTTTTTTATTTTAAATCAGTCATAATCCAGAAGTAAAACTCTGAATGACAACAAAAACATCTGCTCTTCCAATCCAGGCAGATCAAACATATTAACGGTGATAATTCAGTTTGCAGAACAGCAGGATGTGTTTTTTTCCCCCCCGTGCTCACTGTACGCTGTGTACCGTTTCATGTTTGTATGCAACACATGTGGCTTATTTGGCAAAGATGCACATTTTCCACTCTCTGAGCATTGAAGTAGCACATCTGCTCGCACCATGGTGCAACTTCAACTGTTATGGATGCATTCAGGCACATCAAAGAAAAACTGGGTCTTTAGGAAGCTCTAAAACACAGAATATAGGTTTGCACGCTCAGCAGCTTCATGAATATGTGTGCAACCTGCAGCCATATTTGTCAAGGTTACAGCGTGGTTTTCATGTCCAATGATCAGAACTAGCTATGTGTCCTTCTGTTCCTACACTGGACAGGAGGAGGCTCAGGAAAATATTCCTGCAGCTTATGAAGTTCTTCAGAACATAAAGGTACTAGACAAATATGAGAGGTCCAGAGGTCAGAAAGTCGAGTAAAAGAAAGCGCTTCGATCACTTGGACCTTAGCAGTTGTGAAGTTCTTAAGTAATTGGTCATAATAGTTTTTTTAATGATGTAAAAGCCAGCTTTCTTTTGTTTTTGGCCTCCTTTTAACCAAAAACACTGACACGTTTTGGAAAAGCAGCCCCTGAAATTAAGAGTTTCCGAAACAACACATTTTATTCGGTGGTTTAATCTGGAACAATGAAACAGGATATATTGCTGACATTAAATGACCTGTTTTAGCCCATTTTGACCCATGCTAGTCTGCTGGTTGCTCTGTCCTCTCACAGCCAGCTACCACTTAAAAAGGTGAGAGTGAATTCTCCTACAAAATCTGCACACTGATGCAGTTTCATAAAAAATAATGTGGGATGGTATGTGTGCAGGTTTATTTGTCTAGTAGTCAGAGTCAGTCTTACTATGGTTTTCATACATGGCTTCGTGTAAATTAACTATAATAGATCAGAAAAATCATCAGTTTTTACTTTAAATACCAGATTCTGAACTGTTATGGTCTTCTTTCCATAGAAAGTACGCCTGGCCCTGTGCTGTGGAGTTTGGCCTCTCTGTGGGACACAGACATGAGCAGCTTTGCTCCCTTTCACTCTGTGCACACTTCGGTTTTCTCTCCCATAGAAAGTACTCATGGTTTGGTGCTTCTGTATTTAGCGTTTGTCTCTTTCATGGATGGAGTTGGGATAGAGCAGCTGTGGGTGTTAACTATGTGTATATTTTGGGGTTTTTTTTCTATCCCACAGAATAATGGTTCTTAAATGGTGGTAAAAGTACGACTGGTGGTAGGAGGGAAAATAAACAGCGTAAAGGGTTTTAAAGCGACTCTTAGATTTATTTTGAGGATGGGGCTGGTGCAGAAACCAGGATCTGACTTTGAATTCTAACTTCAGGAACCTCTCCGTTATCTCTCTGACCTGAAAAATTTTAAAATTCTAATTCTTGAAAAAAAAAAAAAAAAAATTGCATCCTTCAAAAAAAAAGGAGCCATTTCTTTTCTTTAACTGCATCCTGTGTTGCTGCTTTTACATTTTTGACAGTTAGGTAATTGAGCAACAGCATGTACTGAGGTGCTAAAAAGTTCAAGAACCTCTGCAATAAAAACTACTCCTGGTTCAGTGCTTCTGTGTTTAGCGGTCTGTCTCTTATGTGCATAAAGCCATGGGCAGAGCTACACCTGCCTCAGTGCATCAGGTGTTTTCTGCCTTCCTGTCCTCTCAACCCACAGTCAGATGTGACGGCTGTCCACTCGTGGCCATCTGACCCCATGTATGACACGGATCGCAATGAATTGGGCGGATTTGAATTGAATTATGGGACAGATTAGATTCTATATAACTGGGTATAAATCGGAGCTCTTATCAAGCTACTTGACATCTGTTAAAATTTTCGCTAATTTTACAAATTTTACACTGAATTAATTATCCTCACAAGTATTATACAACAATTTGAGGGGGGTTTCAATTAGTGTTGCGCCGATGCCATTTTTTGGCCCCGATACCGATACCCGATACCTGGCTGTGCAGTATCGGCCGATACCGATACCATACCGAAACCATTACTTTGAAATTTATGTGTGTGTATATATGAAGAACTGCATACTACTTGGATGTAAAATAATTGGTATCATGGCTTTGTCAAGCTGCTACCTTATTAAAGCAGGAAAAAGACTAATACAAAGTGAATCCAGTAGAACTAGTGAGTGTCGGGAGAGAGAAGGCTGCGTTCAAGTGACATACAAACATCAAAATGGTATCTGTGACCTATTTGCTGGTACTTGCCGATACCGATACCACCATTTTAGTGCGGTATAGGCGCCCCTGCCGATACTGGTATCGGTATCGATGCAACACTAGTTTCAATATAATGTAAAATTTTTTTAGAGTTAGCCATCTTGGTTTAAAAGTACTTTCTATACATTTTATAAAAAAGTATTTAACTCAAATTTGGACTAACTTTGTATATTTATGGTGTACTTTTATGCATAAAATGAACATACGTTTTTACGAATGCTATTTTTTTAATAAGTGTACAGTTTTCTTCTTAACATGTAAATGGGAAGTTTTCCTCTCCACTGTCGCTCCATGCATGCTCAGTATGAGGGATTGCTGCAAAGCCATCAACAATGCAGACGACTGTCCACTGTGGCTCTACACTCTTTCAGGAGGAGTGAATGCTGCTTGAAGAGACTTGATGCAACCTGCTGGGTTTCCTTAGAGAGGAAACTTTCTGACCAATCTGTATAATCTGATTGAATTTAACTTTGGATGACATGTTTCGTGAATTGGCGCTATATAAAAACTTTTTTATGGAATTAAATGTGACCTTACGGTAAAGTATCTTATTCTTATCCTTTATATTGCACACACACACACACACACACACACACACACACACACACACACACACACACACACACACACACACACACACACACATATACATATATGCTTCCTGCATGTTTCGGTACGCCAGAATTTCCCAAGTGTGGAAAATAATGGATTTTTCTATTCTTCTAACACTACCCCTTTTTATTTTAAACATTTATTCTCTGCTTTACTAAAAAGCTTCAAGCCATTTAGACGCTCGACTCTCTCCCGCTCACAGCAGACAAACAGCCACTTTAGACTTTAGAAGAACTTCCTCCACTGCAATCTACTCTTTCAACACCTCTTGGCTGATGGACGAGACGACACTTGACTTCCAGCCCTTTTGTCTCCTGCAGTAAGTTGGTTGACTCATTATTCCCAGTCTGCTCGCTGAGGTACGGACTTGGGGGGGGGGGACACATTTGAAAAAAACATCAGCAGAGATACGAGATGTGTGTGCGGACGCGTGTTGGCGTGCAGGTATGCATCTGTGACCATGAGCGTGTTTGAGTGGCTGAAGGGAGGAAACTGAAATTGACAAGATGATAATAGGGCTTTTTTTGCACAGAGGAAACAGGCTGAGCCCTTAAAGTATCCACATTTAAATCGGGATAACGTATCTGTGTCAAAGCAACCGCGGCACTGGAAAAACCTGATACTGTTATTGCAGATGGTTGAGAGCGGCTTTCAGCAGCGCGGCCAGGATGTTTTTTTCTCCCGTTTCAAAGAGCAGATTCTCTTGGTGATAGCTTCAGACTGGCGGCAGAACATTACAGCACAAAACTTTAAGTATCAAAACACCCTCCTCACTTAGTTGCACCTTAACTAAGATCACCAATAATAGCTGTAGCATCAACTCAACCAAAGAAATTCAGTAGTTTGTACTTTATTTTTTAAGTTAAAGTATAAAAACACCCACTACTCTAAGCTTTCAAAATGAAAAAGACAAAAGAAAATCTTATTCAAATAAAAATTAGTCAGAAAGCGGTTGCCATCTTAAACGCGCAAATCTTAATAAAAGTATTTATTTTATGAACCATGAGTGTATTTCATTGAAGGATGGAGAAAAGGAGTGAAATCATGCAGCTTTCTGAAAGAAAAGGTAGAAGGTCAGAGCAGCGCTGGCTTCTGGCTTAATGATGCCAGTTGAGAGCTTCTGTCTGGACTTCCTGTCTTTTTTCTAAATATTCACTAATCAACAATTCAACTAGGCGATCAATCAACATCTGTCGACATGTCCTGAGCGAGGGAGGAGTTGTGGGTGACATCGGGCATGAGGGGGGGGGGGGCTGGAGGTGTTTGGCAGAGAGGATGGGGTGATGAATGAGAGAGGACAAACAAGGGGTTAAAGGCCAGAGGAAGAAGCTCCCTGCAGCCGCACCACCTTCAGCTCTTTAGGAAATCGTCTCCAGCGGGTCAACGACTCGTGAATCTCTGTGATTTCATGCACTGCAAAAAGGGAACTAAAACTAAGTGAATTTTTCTTGAAATCAGTGTATTTTTCCTTGATTAGAGCAGGTATATAAGACTATTTGCCAATGGAATAAGATTTTTGCACTAAAAATAAGAACATTTCATCTCCATCATCTTATTTAAAGTGCAGGATGTCTAATTATCTTATTTTAGGGGTAAAAATTGTCATTCCATTGGCAAATAGTCTTATTTGGCTCCTAAAATCAAGGAAAAATAAACTAATTTCAAGACATTTTTACTTACTTAGTGTTGCCTTTTTGCAGTGTGTGATTTTAATCAGAAATTGTAAAAAGTTTACAAATGTTCCAAATTTGGCTGATTTTTTTAATAAATAAATGATACATTAATGTGATGATTAATAAACCGGTGTTGAGTATCTTGAGTAGTCTTGATAATCAAAGTTTGTTCCTCAGAATGTAAACACTAAAGCAGTACTGGTTAAAATCAGTTCAAAGAGTGTGCCAGCCATCTATGCCTTTACACATGGAGGTCCACGCTTCATTTAATTCAATTAATTCATATTTTACAACAGTAAACATGTTCGCCAACGCCGCCTTTCACAGATTTTGTCCTAATTCCCCTGGTGGAAACTACAACAGCAGTGGACAAACAGCTGGATCCTGGAAGAAGGTCCTGCAGGGAACTATTAATTAAAACGACAACAAATCTGGCAACTTTTACGGAACGTTTTAAGAAATTTAAAACTTGCTCAGTGCCGTAAACAGCTTATCGGCTAATTAAAGAGCGGAAACGCAACGCGCTTTGCATTAAGCGTGCTAAACTGCGAAGGCAGAGACAGAGAGACAGCGCGGCAGGTCTTCAGTCCTCACACTAACGGCTGACTCATACGCCGTTTTTGGCAGAACACTCAATCAGGAAAACGATATGCAGAGGCACATCTGTAAAGCATTATGTTTTCATTATGATGTATCCCATTAAACAAGAGAAGAGCAGCGAGCGTTGGTACCATCTTTAATTTGAACTCATCAGGAAATCAGCGGAGGAATTTGATAGGGATTGGTCGGCACAGAGCGATGGAAAAACAAACTTTAAATTTTAATGGGGGAAAACTCACTTTAATGGCCAGAAAGTTGAGACCACTTTCATTAGCCAGGGCCTTGGCTATCATGGTTTTGGAGCAGCCGGGGGGCCCATAGAGCAGGACTCCTTTGGGTGGCTGGATCCCCATGCGGGTAAAGGCCTCGGGGTGCCTCAGGGGCCACTCCACGGCCTGCTTCAGCTTCAGCTTCACCTCTGCCATCCCACCGACATCTGACCAGCGCACCTGGACAGAAACAATCCTGCTTCAGCAACTTGGAAGATGACATATTATTGTATTGCAGGCTGACCTTGAGGTTCTGCTGCTGCAGCAAATCATAACACAATATAGAAAATGGAAGGAAGGAAACTATTCAGCGAGAAAAGTGGTGTTTAAATATAAAAAAAAAAAACACCTTGAACATAAACAACCATGTTTTCTTTTTTTGAAGGTTAGACAGAGCAAGGAAAACAAAAGCTTTAAAGAGAAGCATACAGGACATGTGCTGTGAGTTTACTTTTTAAAAGTAACTAGTTTGGGGTTCTGTTCGCATAGATTTAATCCCTTCATGTTCTCAGTTCACCCATAAAACAGTCTAAGCTGAATTAAAACTCCCAACATGGACAACATTTTGTTCACGTATCAGAGATAGATTATTCTATCCTAACCGGTTAACTGTTTGTAAACACAATTAATATCCTCATGATTAATTATAATTATTATAATACACAAGCTTGTTTTCACCTGTTTATATGCATTTCCTTATTTTATTTTTTTGATCTCATAAACTGAATTTGGAGGTATGAGAAGTGCATCGTTCAGTCTACAAGCTTTTGAAACATTATTCTAAAGTTAATGTCTGTTCGTTGTAATTAAGGAAGTTGACTCTACCTTCATAAAGCCGGAGGTTTATTTAAGCCTGGGATCAGGGGCGCAAAATCTAGGCTCAACCTTGTCTTAATTTTCAGGTCAACTTTACCTTTCCACATTGATGTATGAGAACTTTGTCCTTGTGTAAAGCACAAAAAACAAAAGTTTACAGGGAATTTCTGTCAGAATGTCAACAGAGGTCAGAGTATAAAATAAATCTAAATAAATATTTCCCTTTATAGTCCCACAGAGAGGATATTTGTCTCTGCGTCTAACCCGTCCTTTAGGGAGCAACATGCTACAAACACTGAGTAGGGAACGGGGAACAATCTGTGGTCAACGGTCTTGCTCAGGGACCCAGAGTGACGGACAGAGTTTCAAACCGCCAACCTTTGGATCCTCTTAAAGATGCAAACACCCTCTAACCACTACAACACCCCCCCACTTACAATATAGAGGATGCTAAAACTAAAGAGTTTAAGGAAATTAATGGAGGGATGGATGGATGGATGGATGGATGGATGGATGGATGGATGGATGGATGGATGGATGGAGAGATGGATGGATGGATTAATGGATGGAGGGAGGGATGGATGGGTTGATGGAGAGATGGATGGATGGATTAATGGATGGAGGGTGAGATGGATAGATGGATGGAGAGATGGATGGATGGATGGATGGATGGATGGATGGATGGATGGATGGATGGATGGATGGGTTGATGAGAGATGGATGGATGGATGGATGGATGGATGGATGGATGGATGGATGGATGGATGGATGGATGGATTAATGGATGGAGGGAGGGATGGATGGATGGATGGAGGGATGGATGGATGGATTAATGGATGGAGGGAGGGAGGGATGGATGGGTTGATGGAGAGATGGATGGATGGATGGATGGATGGATGGATGGATGGATGGATGGATGGATGGATGGATTAATGGATGGAGGGATGGATGGATGGATGGATGGATGGATGGATGGAGAGATGGATGGACGGATTAATGGATGGAGGGAGGGATGGATGGGTTGATGGAGAGATGGATGGATGGATGGATGGATGGATGGATGGATGGATGGGTTGATGGAGAGATGGATGGATGGATGGATGGATGGATGGATGGATGGATGGATGGAGGGAGGGAGGGATGGATGGATTAATGGATGGAGGGAGGGATGGATGGATGGATGGGTTGATGGAGAGATGGATGGATGGATGGATTAATGAATGGAGGGAGGGATGGATTGATGGAGAGATGGATGGATTGATGGATGGATGGATGGATGGATGGATGGGTTGATGGAGAGATGGATGGAGAGATGGATGGATGGATGGATGGATGAATGGAGGGATGATAAACATTCTTTCTAGACTGCATAACAACCCTGAAATAATAAAAAACACAGTTTGCTGCTGTTTACGCTTCACTTCCATGTCTACAAAAAGGTAAAGATTGTACTTTGAAAAAACAAAAACGAGCCACTGGTGGCACAAAAAGCCAGAAAAAGACACAAAAAAGGTTAGCAGCAGCATCCTGGAAACAGGAGTAGACTGTCTGAGCACATGTAGCATCCACAGCAGACAACTAGCTCCTGCCTTAAAGGGGAAAAGTTCTGACTGACGTCTGTAACGTTTGTCTTCAAAGTCTCAGTGTACAGCAGCCGTTCACAACCAAACTAAACACTTCAACGTCACCACAGTGAGCGGCTCCATTTCAACACGAACCACGCAGGTAAAATACTAAAAAAAATAATAATAATTACAGAACAAGTTGGCCATCCGAACCTGGAGAAAGTGACGGTGAATTCAAAACTAACCAGATGCAGCGTGTGCAGAAGCAGATGTGGAAGAGAGCTGCATTATTTCACACAATCAGAATCCGGCGGGTTCAGCGAGGTCAGAAAGAGGCAATCAGGAAAACAAATCTGCTTCATATTGGAGGAAGGCAGCAGGAAGAGGTCAAGGTCTAATGAATAATCTTCGCTGCGATAACGTACTGCGGTCCTTCGTGCACGTGTAACCTGTGGCAGCTCGCCGCAAACGCATCGCTAACAATAAATGCAAAACGGACCCAAAGTGATTTTGATTGCGTGCTGATGCCAGAGATGTTCTCAACTAAACCATAAAAGGACCTCTTTTTAAACCTTCTGACCATATGAGTAAACTGCAAAAGAATCTCGAGTTCCTCCAAGCGTCGGCTGGATGGAGCGGAGAGGAGAAATGAAAGAAAAGAGGGGATGGGGGGGGGGATAGCATATTTGGAGGGAGATGGAGGAGCTTGGGTTGAATCAGGACGGAGCGAACAACAACAGAGGGAGTCTGCCAACAGCTGTCTGTCTGAGCGATGGAAGGAAGGAGGCAGGGAGGAAGGGAAGGAGAGAGTCCGGCAGTGAACAACCGGAGGAGATAAAGCAGATAAGGAGGAGTGAGCTTCGTCCAAAACCCTTCCTGTCTCACATTCCTCCTGCTTTCCTTTCCGTACTGTTCGCTTCTGTCCCATCCGCAGTCGTCTTAACCTCCTCCTCTACATTCAAACCCATCCCCTCCGTTTCATCTGCTGCACCTCTGCATCACCGCTCCTCTGTCCTCCCACGCTCGCCGTTATCTCGTTACACGCGCAACAAAAGGAATCGGGTTTGGCAGCGGAGGCAGCAGAGGCCGTCCATGAAGGTCGGCAATCAGAGAGTTTCCCTTAAATGGATCTTTAATTATTCGTTGAGAACGTTGGTTTTTGATCAGATTGAGTCAGAGTAAAATGAAAGCCAGGTGGGGAGACCAGGTCGCTCTTATCTTCTGATTAGACAAACTCTACACATGCACGCTTTTACCCTCTGGGCTCTCTCCGTTTTGTCAAAATTCACCTAGTTTTTTTAATTTTACCTCTATTTTGATTTTCAGTTCTATTTTCTTAGTTTGTTGCGTGAATCGTTCTGACCGCAGTCCTTTTTTAACATGTTGGTGGCTTTTAAATACAAGACAAAAAACAAAATGATCATTTCCACAATGCCAACATCCATCATGTGTTTCATTCCTCACCGTGTATAACATATATGATATTTTTTATGCTTTTAATGTAATTTTTAAATAAGGTCTTATACATAAATAAAAAAAGGAAAACACAAACTTCATTTATTCCAAATTTGGGGGCTAATTATTTGCACAAAACAGTATCAAAAATTGGCAGAAATGTTCTTGTTTTCTGCAAAACTGAATGTAAATAAATTCCTCCACCCGAGTCCTTAAAACAGAAAATACGCTGGCCAGAGAAATATTACACTGCAAAAACGGAACTTAAAATAAGTAAAATGTTCTTAAAATTAGTATATTTGTTCTTGATTTGAGCAGGTAAATAAGATGATTTGCCAATGGAATAAGATTTATGCACTTAAAATAGGAACAACTCATCTCCATCATCTTATTTCAAGTGCAGGATGTCTAATTATCTTACTTTAGGGGTCAAAATACTTTACCTGACTCCGCCAGATAGATTTGCTCTGCATATCCATCTGGAAACCTTCCGTTGAAGTAATTTTGGGAAGGGGCGAAAATACTGGTTAGCTGATTGGCCTATGTTGGTGATAGACGGGCCAAATGAACCAATCAGATTCGTCGTCGCTCGTAACAGAGCGACGACGAAAACACAACCACAAGCCAAGCTACTCTTGCTGCTGCAGGTAAAGGCTCGTTAGCTCAGCAAAGAAATACTCTGTAATTCCGATAAAACTTGCTCGATAGCCACGCTAACGCTAGTTTCATCGGCTGAAGCCGCCATGTTCTTTAGACTGAACTATCGCGCTTCCCGTTGCGTCACACCTCAACCCGCCTCAAAGCCAACGCTGATTGGACGTTCGTTTGGTGAACGGCTCCAAATTTTCTTTAACGGAAAGTAGCCAGACTGATCTGCGAGTGAAACCTTGAAAGCTCGCGAGATCAGGATGGTCTCACGAGGCTACAAAATACTCATTCCATTGGCAAATAATTTTATTCACCTGCTCAAATCAAGGACAAATACACTAACTTTAAGAACATTTGACTTATTTTAAGATCCATTTTTGCAGTGTAGATAAAACTATTTTTCCAAATTAGTTCCCACTGAATGCCATTGATAATTGCTGTCTACGCCATTTAAAACAAATATTAATAGATTTTATGAATTCGAAGGCCTTAAATGCGAGTTCAAAGTCTACTTTTGTGAAGAAAAACCAAAAAGGGAATTATTATTTTCTTATTATTTTTCAATATTTTACATTCATTTGGACTCAGTAAGCAGTTTTTATTTTTCCATATAAGTAAAATAGATTTACAGTTCATGAGAAAACATGAAACAACGTCACCTACTGGAAAATAATTTAAACAAATAATTTTTAGGGGATTTTTACACAAGTTAAATAAAAATAGAAATAACAAGCTGTTGTAGTCTGTTAAAAAAAAAAAGCATTTTAATGAAACTCAAGGGGACAAACAATGTGGAAGGGACACGGATGGCTCTATTTAATAAAAAGACTTGATATAAACAAAAATATTGCGAAATGAAAACTCTCTCCAAATGGCCAAGGTTATCAAAAAATTTAAATAAAAATCCCACTGGGGGTTTAAGGAAAGAAATTTAGAGTTAAAGTGATAAGAAAACTCAGCCCTCCTTTACTAAAACACTCTGAAATAAAATCTTTTGCAACCAAATGCCATCTGAAGTAATCCACTTAGCAGGGAGAGTCCATCTGAGTAATTTGTTTCCTGTTTCTGACAGATCTGACTTTCAGATATTGATCACGTGTGGCTTGTAGCTTAAATGTCTGGTTTAAGGTCCAATGCTTTCATCAGTTAGTATAACACGTGTGGTCAGGAGACAGAATCGACTGAAAATGAGGGGAAAAGCAGCTAGAAAATCCTTAAAAAGACAGAAAACCTTTGATCAAGGCCACTTTAAAGATGACCAGAAAGTCAATCTGCTTGAAAACAAGCTGGTAATTTTATCTCCCTCATCTCTTTAGCTTGACCCTCTCAATATCACTGCATCGCATGTTCTGATCTAAATGCCAGTGTTTATAACTCCTTCCCCTCCCATCTGTTTGACTTCCTCCTCCCTCCCCTCCACCAGCCCGCAGAGGTAACACATCCCAGGCCACCGGCGCCGTCTCCGGGGAGCGAAGCACCTAATGGAAACCTGGCATCTGGCCACATACTGTAAATGCCGAACGATTTATGGCCAGCGCTGAGCCAGAGGGGGAAAAAAGAGTGACGAGGGCTGGGGAGGACGAGGGGACAGGCTGAGAGATGGACCAGAAGCAAGCCAGCAAATCAAAAGTGCTAATCTAAAAGCCCAGACAGAAGAAAAATTAGATAAAAACAGGAATGGGGGAGAGAAGAAGTACGGTAGGATTAAGCCCCGAAGGTTCAGGAGTCAGATGTGCGCAGAATGTTATGAGTAAAACACAACGTTTTGGTATAAACTTTAAAAGAAACAGCACAGAAAGTAGCTGCGAATTGTTGCCGGCATTAGTTTTGGTAAATCTAAACCTAAAGCTACAGCCCCGGTTAAACGTTTACACAAATCCATCGTCAGCATGAATGTCGTTCATTGATACATTTAAATGTGTAATAAGATACTTTAAACTTCATGTTTGAGTCTGGACAGGGTCAAAATTATACAGATAAGTCTAAATATGTACCAGGGCTAAATTAGATTAGGAAATCGTGCCATGATTACATCTGTCTCCCTATTATCCTCTTTCCTCTCTTCATCATCTCGGCTTTCATCGCTTTGTGAACTTTATGGTTTCCAACTGACTAAATATTACATTAGTTTGGAAAATGCTAGTTCGTAAGATTTGGTATATATTAGTTAACTATTATAACACTCCAAACAGTCCTTTATGACATGAATATTGCACACACTGATGCTGCAGTGAGGATGAATTTGCAACATATTGTGCCGTTTTACATTCACTCTTGACTTGTACTTAGTTAGTTTTCCCTCAGCAGACTTTAGCTGGAATAAAAACAGCTTTTGTAGCCTCCAGCTAGACTGTTCATCATCATTAATCATTATTATTATCATTGCTATTTATTTATTAAGTGTCCTGTCTAGCAATGTGGCAATAAGAATTATATGTCTTAATGCCTAAAAGATCCCAACAGATTTTACTTTCACAAGAGCAGCCTTACTGCTTTTTACCATAGTGCTCCGCTTGATTTGTATATGCAAGAAGCTTTATTAGATTTTATGCAGGGAGTATTTCATGTTAAATGGACACTGAAACAAGAAGGTAGAAGGGAAAAAAAAAGGGCGAACAAACACCTCATGACCAACCCCCTCCCTTCTTGAAACACTGACACAAAGGACAACTAGATGGAAATAAACATTGGTTGTTAATATTAACATCAGTTTTACTTATTGGACTGATACCAATCTGTTAAAAACGACTAACATTGGCCGATACCGATGTTAATGCCAATATTTCATGCATCCTTATTGTTATTATTATTATTAACAGTACGCGTCAGGATTAGAAGAGCTCCTTTGAATTGTTTCATGGCCCAGTTGTGGCTTTTAGGCGGATTTCATCCATTCTCAACAAGGTTGAGGTGAGAATCAGTCTGTAGGCTTCATGTTAGCCTGCTTGGTCCACTCCAGAACCAGTTTTGAATGTGTGCTTGGAATCAGTTTTAGTTGTCTCTAGGTTTAAACCGTTGTTGTTTTGCTTAATTCAACATTCACCAGTGACAGGTACGCTACCACCACCATGCTTAACAGCTGGTTGGGTTTAAAACTCTTACCTTGCTCCTCCAAACATTGTTGCCTTCTCTGGCCATTAAAACTTTCCTACAGAAGACTTTTTAGGTTGTTTGGCTAAAACTGTAGTTTAGCCAAGTTGTCGCGGTCCATGTGAACGCTGCTCAGCTTCCGGCTCATGACAGATTTGGATTGGGTTTTTGATTATTTCCTGGATTGGGTTTTTTTTTTTTTTGTTTGTTTTGATGGCATGCTAACCAATTTTCTTCATCTGTGGGTGAGACTTTGGCTGAGATTGTTGAAACTTGGAGACAACTGGGTGGTCCAACCAGACAATGATACAAAACACATATCAATACTGGTTCTGGACAGAACAAATCAGGCTTCTGGAAAAACCCAGAAATGTCCAGTCAGAATGAGGCCAGGAGTTTGTTGATGGTAACAGAAATGATGTGGGTGACCTGCTACTATCTGAAATAGAAAAATATTACTGGGGGTGTATGTATATATTTAAACCTGCGTGTATAAGTTTGACCATGTATATTTCAATTCAATTCAATTTTATTTGTATAGCGCCAAATCATGAAACATGTCAAGGCACTTTACAAAGTCAAGTTCAATCATATTATACAGATTATACAGATTGGTCAAAAATCTGTATAATTTGAGAAAAAAAATTGAGAGAATGTGCATTAAAATCAACTATGTCCTCTCTAATCTAGTGAAATTGAAAAACAAAATGTTCAAATGCTTCATTAAATGTCCAAATTTAATGTGACATTCATACCCGAGTTTATGCAAATTTTTATTCTTTTGGCTTTTCCTTTTCTGGGGTCTCCACAGTAATTCATTTCCTCCTTTATGCCAACATTTCACCTGCGCTATACGTATGTAACTTCAGAACAAACTCCCAGGGCAGATTTTTAATAATTAATCTGCTCCAGAAGGAGAACATTCTCCACTAAGTTCTTTACAGCCATAACATCCAACACAGGGTGAAAACCACAGTAGCGTTTGGACA
Organism: Fundulus heteroclitus; assembly: GCF_011125445.2. Lineage (NCBI taxonomy): Eukaryota > Metazoa > Chordata > Actinopteri > Cyprinodontiformes > Fundulidae > Fundulus > Fundulus heteroclitus. The sequence goes on from NC_046383.1 coordinate 10,915,938, forward strand.
TCTCTAAAGTACTTAAAGGTATGTCTTTACACCTCAGCCAACACTGAGCAAATCCCAGCAGCTGATGGTCTGCTAACAGGCTCAAGAGCTCCAGGAGAAAAAACATTAATTCCCCCTGAAGCGAGGTTGTTTTCTTAGTGGTTACGTGTAGATTTTTGACCGGTTTTGGCTTTTCGCAAAAATACCTTTTTAGTCTGATTCTTGACAAGCTTTTGGCTGCAGCTAAGCTGTTAACAGGTACAGGCAGTAATTCTTTTCTCATTCCCAGTAACTGAAATACCAGTTTTACTGAACATTATATCAAAGTGGTCTGGGAGCAAACTAGAGTTGAAACGTTGAAAATGCACCCTGTTACGGGTGATTTTACCCCTTTTTTTCCCTGACCCCACCAATTAAGGTAAATGAAACAGCTCTACTAGAAGACGGACCAGGTGGATCATTAATGTTAGCAGTAGAAACTAGTGAGGCCCAGACGGCCAGTTTTATCCAAAATTCTTCCGTCGCAGCCTCTGCTGTTTGAGTGGAGGAATATTTATATTCATCTGAGCACTCAAACCAAAGGTTTTATCGCTAAGGATTTATCGATACTACTGCTCGATAACAATACTCCTTATCGATCCGGTACTTTATCGATACCCTTAATGAAACCTTTTTTTTGGGTTTTTTAATCAAACAAAAGGGTGAAAAAAAAAACAAATAATGACAAATGATGCTTTAAAAATGAACTTAAATAAAAAGGATGTTGTATAGTTGTATATATTACTAAAGAAGCTGCCCAGTCCCTGCTTGGAAAGCACATGGTGCCACAACAAACCTGGCAAAAGAGGGTCGTCCACCAGAACTCACAGACCAGAACAGGAGGGCATTAACCAGAGAGGCGGCACGGAGACCAAAGCTAACCCTGAAGGATCCCACTGCTGCTTCATGCATGCTCAGTATGAGGGATTGCTGCAAAGCCATCAACAATGCAGACGACTGTCCACTGTGGCTCTACGCTCTTTCAGGAGGAGTGAATGCTGCTTGGAGAGACTCGATGCAACCTGCTGGGTTTCCTTAAACAGGAAACTTATTTTTTGACCAATTTGTATAATCTGATTTAATTTGACCTTGAGATGACATGTTTCATGAATTGGTGCTATATAAATACAATTTAATTGAATTGAATCTGCAGAGCTGCACAGCAGAGACTGGAGGATCTGTCTATAGGACCACAACAAGCTGTATGATCCATAGAGCTGGGCTTTACAGAGGAGGAGCCTGAAAAAAGCCATTACTTAGTGTTAAAAATAAGAAGGCGCATTTTGACTTTGCCAAAAGGCACGTGGAAAACACCCCAATTGTATGGAGGAAGGTGGTCAGATGAAACTAAAAAGGATCTTTTCAGCCACCAGGGAGAGCGGCGTCTGGCGGAAACCCAACACATCCAACCCCCCCCCCCCCCCCCCCCCCCCAAAAAAAAACTCCACACAGTGAAACATGGTGGTGGCAGCATCATGCTCAGGGGATGTTTTCAGCAGCAGGGACTGCACTCCAAAAAGGGAACTACAAGTAAAAATGTTCCTGAAATTAGTGTATTTCTTCTTGATTTGAGCAGGTAAATAAGATTATTTGCCAAAGCAATGACTGTTTTTATTCCTGATATAAGATAATTAGATATCCTGCACTTGAAATAAGATGATGGAGATGAATTGTTCTTATTTTAAGTGCAAATATCTCATTCCATTGGCAAATAGTCTTACTTACCTGTTTAAATCAAGGAAAAATACACTAATTTCAAGAATATTTTACTTATTCTAATTTCCCTTTTTGCAGTGTGGGAAACCGGTCTGAGTGGAGGTAAAGGTGGGCTGTGCTAGATGCAGGGATGTTCTGGAGCAGAACCTGAGTCAGCCTGCCTGGGATTTGAGACTGGGACGGAGGTTCACCTCCCATACTGCTAAGCATTAAGTGACTGGTGTAAGGGGGAATAATTAAAAGTGAGGAGAGACGAGTTAATTAAAAGTGTTGGAATAGCCTAGTCAAAGTCCAGACCTCAATTCAACTGAAGAGATAACAAAAAGCTGAATCAGCTTAAGGTCAGCGCTATAACTGAAGGACATGCCTTGGCTCCAAGCCTGCTGTGCTGTTTTCTTCTCCTCTCCTTTGTCCCCTTCCTTTTTATCCCAATTATTACCTTTTACACCTGTTTTCTGAATTTTACAAGAGGCCTTTGATGGGCATAGGAGGACAGAGTTGTGGATTGCCGAACAAACAAAACAAAAGAAAAAAACAAAGAGATAAAGGGTACAGAAATACTAAATGACAGAAATAATAAAGTTAGACCAGAAAGGTCAAAGCCTAAAATGGATGTTAAAAGGAAAAGTCATATATGCATTTACATATAGAATTACCCTTAATTTATTATATTTACATGCAAATATAATCTAAAGTAAGGCATAATCTTTAAATCTGGGTACGTCATCCAGGGTTTCAGAGAAACTCTGGGCATGTATTCATCCGGCCCCACTGGAAGTTTCTTATATAAAAGTGGATTAGAAACAAATGTTTGCACTCATGTGGATATAATCAACTCTGGGGCTCTGCGGCTGGTCTTTCAGCTGAGCTGTGTAAGAGGAATCGCAAAAAAAAAAAAAAGAAATCCAAACTCGCTCCTCTCCTGTTTCCAGGAACCAGCCACAAGGACTGAATGTCTCTGGGTGAGCTCAGAGCAAAGCGCTCTCTGCAGAAAGAAAGGGGGAGGCAGGCTGAGGTGAATGGATCCGACGCATGTTTCTTCTTCTCTTTCTCTTTTTTTAGCTGCTGGCAGGAACCGTCAGCGACCAGATCTGCTTTCAATTACCGGTGGAAGATGATGTTAGCCTTCTTCCTGTCCCTTATGTCTCGCACATGCAAACTCCAAAACATCCTGAAGTCTCACTGCTGTCCCCCCCCCCCCCCCTCTCACTACCTCCCATGTTTTCTGAGCCCACTTTTCCTCCATCTGCAAAGACAAAGTCATTCATCTTCATTGTAGCAGAGGGCAAAATGGCCACAGGGTCTTTTCCACTCTTCCTCTTGGTGATTCAGTGGTCAGCAAGGAGCATTAGCAAAGTCTGAAAAGGCAGGCATTGCTTCTGCTGATGAACTTTTTTTTAGAAAAGTGGTGATAAGAGGTGACAATTTTCGGGTTATAAATTGTGCTTTCAGCGAACTGCATGATGTAAGCCAGCCTGCTTCTTTCCACAACCACCACAGGGCTGAAAGTAAAAAGTAGCTTCCGGGGTCAGCTGTGTGATTCGGAGTTATGCCTTAAACCACACGTGTCAAACTCAAGGCCTGCGGGCCGAATCTGGCCCGTCAAGGCAATTTATCCGGCCATGAAGAGCCAAAAAAGCAATATTATGCCATAAAGTAGAGGCATATATCCTTTTGAATTGTATAAAGTGACTAAAACTGTGGCTCCTGTAGCGAATGCTGATTATTTTAACTGTGTAGTAACAGCATCCTGCCACTAGATTTCAGTTTTCCCACAACACATTAAAACAACCCAGAAAGAGAAAAAGTGATGCAGAATGATGAGTTTAAAGTGTAACTCACCATAATATGAACTTTATTTTGCAGATAAACTGTATAAACTGGGCCTAAGGGTGCTACTTTGATGTTATTGTGCATTTTTTTATATTTCTATGTGAACCGAAAGAAAATTCTGAAATCAATCATGTGCATCATGATCATGTGCAACGGGCAACCGGCCCTTTTTAATGACTTCATGATGCTAAGTGGCCCAATATACAAATGAGTTTGACAGCCCTGCCTTAAACCAAGCAGGAGTGGAAGGAGACACCAGAGCACAAGCATCTTACATAGTTCCTCATTAATTTATACCCACATTCCCCCTTTTTAACCCTGTTCTGAGGTGCATCTGACAGCAACTTGTTTTGGTGCGGTCTCTTTAAATCTAAAGGAGGCGCTTCACACCCCGCCTCCCTCCAGGTCGCAGAGGACTCCACTCCGATCAGCCGTTTTTGTAGCCTACTGGGGGACGGTGTAATGACCAACTGATGACTTATCCACTTGTAGCTTTGGCATCATTCAGCTTGGACTACAAAATCGCTCAGTGAAATAAAATGGGAAGATTTGGAAGAGCGGTAAGGTGGAAGTCAATTAGCTTATTTAGCAGCTCTGCAGGAAATACTGTGACGTAATTGTTCAAAAGACTTCAACAGAAAACAGAAAAAACGGAACAAGTTGAAAATAATCACCCAAACAGAAGATAGAAATATCCAAGCAGCACCTGGACAAACTATGTTCAAATTATCTGTACTTCTAATGACTCAAAGTACACAACAAAATGTATATAGGGGATAAAAAAGTGGATCCTTTGTCTCCTTTAAAAAATATATTAAAAGGGGAAATATCATGCCTTTAAATCCTTTCTTTTCACATTCATATCATTGAGTTGTGGTCTATATAAACTGCAATGCTTTGGTCTGAATTCTTCGTTAGTGAAGCTCAGGAGACTTTTCCTCCAACCCATTATCAGCCGCCTCGTTTTCTTCACGTCGTTTTGATGCGGCCCTTCATACCTCGCCCCAAACCATCGCCAACAGCATTGGCACTTGTGTGGGTTAATACACCCAACAACCAACCATTTAGACTTGTTCCCGGATGGCTTTGGCCTCCTGGAGTTTGGACTACAAAATCGAAAGCGCCAACTACACGCGGTGGGAAAATGGCGGGTATTACCGTATTCAGACATTCTGCAAAAAGAAAATGTAACAGAAAACAGAAAAATCTGAAAGGCTTGAAAAAATATGACCCAGAGGCCCCAGGCACACAACAAAAGGTATTTAATGGGCTGGAAAAGTGGACGTTGCTTGTTATGTCTCCTTTAAAATAAGGTTGAGACATAAAATGTGCAAAAAGTGATGCGCTGTGAAACAGAATGCACTGTAATGGATGGATGGATGGAATTAAATACTTATTCGGACTTAATTATGATAAAGTGCCATTAATAACACTAAAACTGTAATACAGCAGTAGATTATAAAAAACAACAGCCTAGCATTGTTAGTTTTCAATAACACCAATGCAAACTGCTGCTTTCCTTGCAAGAACATTTTCTACCATTTGAAACATTTTGAATGTTTGACCTTTGCTATTTTTGGACTGCAAATGACTCAATTTCTTTCATTTAGTGTTGAAAAGAAGGCTATGCCTTTGGCATATAACTTATCTACTCTCTGTCTCTGCTTAAGAAAGACAGAGGGGGATGCATGCAGGAGGTTTTCGTACCTTGGGCACGTCGATAGCGACCTCCCTCATCGCACTAGGCTTTACAGCAGCCATGGCCCACTGGAGGTCCTGCAGGGAGACGGTCACCGTGCCCATCAGCTGCTGGTCAGATGCATGCTGGGAAACTGCCAGAGCTCGCTTCAGTGCATGCAGACCTGTGTAGAGCACATTGATAGGATTTAAACATTCAGCCAAAAGCTTGAACCCTGAAATCAAGTGTAGAAAAAATATATTGATGTGGGGCATTTTATTAGTAAAATTTTATTAGATGTAACGGGACACATGTTCCAAAAATTTCCCAAAATGTTTTCCTGAATTTCTCCAGTATCCTGCTGTCTATCTTGTGTTGATATGTCTGTCTTGCTACTGCACTCGTCTCTCCTCAGATGCCCTCACATCCACCTGCTCCCAATGTTAATCAAGCTCTGCACTGGTGGCACCTCTTGAGGAGGAGACCTTCTTAAGACATCCTGCAGCCTTCCTACCTTGCAACTGAAGCACTCACCTTGAACTTATTGATGATGTAGAAAGCTCTTTTGTTGAGCTTAAACATAAGTGACAATAGCTCCACATATTTATTGTGATGTAACCAATGCTAATAAAATAAGACTATAATTTTAAGCAGATCCGTTCCTCCTTTAAGACAGTCTGCTAATAAGATTGAGAGAGCAACTTCAGATAAATTCTTTCACAGCTTCACGTTTGTGACATGACAAATCGACGTTAAGTTAGCTAACGCTGACACACACAGAAAAGGCATCTGATCAAACTGCGCAATCATCTGATTTACAGTTAAGCAATTCCAGCTGTTGAGGTTTTAGATGATAAAACAGATGGGACGTTAAGAAGCCATACGAAGTTTTAAAAACTGACAGTTTCAAAAAACGCTACAAATTTCTGTCGTTGGGTGTAAAGTCCTCTAATCACACCCTAGAGGAAGCAGCAGAAAGACCAGACTCTGAAGCTGAGTCGGTGGCGGCTTCCCTTCCTTACCTGTTTGGACACATTAACCAGTCACTGCTGCACATTTCTCTCTCTTACAGAAAAGTCGACTGTTTGGAAAGTCGAGTCAAGCTCTTACTGAGGTAATGCTTTTTAGAAAGTACAATTGACATTTATTCAAGATAGAAATCAACGAAAAACTTTTTAGACCAAAACTTTTGATCCACCTCTAAAACTTTAGGGGCTAAACCAGAGCTGTCGGAACTTGTTTTAGACACGGGCCAAAATCTTCAAGTGAGAAGTGTCCGTGAGCAAAAAACAAAATGCATTTTAAATCTGCTTTTGAGTAAAAGTAGATATTTCTGGTCGTATTCACTATAAAATTAAATCATCAAGCATCTGATACCCCCTTTTACCTAATAATGAATGATAAAATGCCAAATAAATAAATAAAATTCATGCAAAAGAGCTGCAATCTCATTTAAAGGGGCAACCGGTTAAGCCACCCGTTCATTGAGGAAAATTTTTCCAGTCAGTAAGGAAGCATTACGGCTTTCTGTTTTACCCGCCACAGTTGTTATCCATGTCACAAAGGAAATGGAGATTGATTAAGGACCGTGGTCTGAAACATGTTCTAGGCAAGGAATACCGTTCCAGCTTTTTCATCAACTTGGACTTTAGTGGAAATCATTACTTTGCCCACAATGATTTTATAGAATTAGTTTTTGTGACAACATCTGTCAAACCTTGCAAACATCCGTCATGTGCACACAGTGTGTGTTAACTACTCCAAAGAGTTGGGTTGCAATTTGTCAGAACCTAAAGCTCGCGCCTCACACAAATGCACAGGCTGAGCGGAGCTGGGTGGGGGTCTTTGGGGGGAGATGGAGTGTCGAGGGGCTGGTGGGGAACGGACGTGGTCCAGGGCCGGGGGCCAGACAGCAGACGAGAGGGGATTTACGATCAGACAAGACGGCATCCTGTTTATGTTTTGCAGAGCCTATCTGACTGAGCAAGAGAGAGAGAGAGAGAGCCAGAGAGCGAGCGAGAAAGACGGACAAACACAGTTAATGCAACCAGGTTTGCTTTCTATAAGCTTTTCCGTGTCCCCATTCTTGGCTCTATTCTGTACCTCTGCCTACATTTCTCTCTGTTTCACCTTAAAACGTTCTATCCTCACACCTTTTTCAGCTCTTTATCCGTTTTAAAGCTCAAGGCTGAAACGGTGCAAACAGACATCTTGACGAGGCGAGGCACAGTGAAATGTAGAAGGAAGGTGGGGTAAAGAGGGAGCTCAGGAACCAAAACTAAAGCACCTCGTGAACTTGAACCCACATCATTCCCGATCCCACTGTGTTGGATATCTACCTTGCATCTAAATGCATGAAAGCTGCACGCCTCCTATGAACGTATGCTACACAGCTAGAACATTTAAACACTTGCTACTCAAATGCCACAACTAAATCACGACATTACCTACAATCATTCAACAGTATGCACATGCTCTGTCTGTGCTGATGAAGATCCAATTGCCTCAGGAACCCAAATGCTTTAATTTAAGGGGAAACTGACTGGTTAATTCAGCTAAGAACTATCCGGCCAGTTGAGAGGCACTCATAGAACATAGTAATTTTACTTTTAAACAGTCTATTGATCCTTATATAAGGAACAAAAAATAGGTACAATGTTGGAAAAGAAACATAACCTGCAGTTACGTAGCAGGACACATGGAATTCTCCAACCTTGATCCCGATACGCATGCACCATTCAAAATGGGAGCACACAGAGAGCAACACACATACGTCTGTCACAAGGTATGACAGTAAATGATGCTACAGATTGGCTTCATTTCCTCACATTTAGACCTGCACAGTGTGTTTCTCAATATGCTAACATACTGCAAGACGAATTCTCGCGTTCACAAACACACGAGAACCCATCCTTATACCGCTCCAGTTTTAATCATCTGTGTCCGAACCAAAAACGGTTTGGGCCTATCACGTTGCAGTATTGTGGTTTAAGGCGGGACATACAGCGGCGACAAAAGCAGGAGCCGACGAGCCAACAGCCGAACCAACATAAACATGGCAGCGCAGGAGGACGCGCAACTGATGCTATTAGAGGAACAGCAAGAAGTGCCTTGTTGTGGTTTCTCATGACATCTGCTGCTTTCGTTTTAATTTGACACCATGATTGTCTAAAACCAACCTTTAGTAGGCGGGCACTAGGTGCTGCTTCGCCCAATTAGCTCAGAGAGTTGTGCTGAATGTCCCTCCTGACCCCAAACGGATTCAATAGGAGCAGTCCCAGATTGATAATGTGCAGAACTACAGTGCTGCACATCATCAATCTGGCTGGCCAGGTTAAACATACATAGCCAGGGAGCAAACAACGGCATATTGGGTGCCAGGGGTTCTTTATGAGCTATCTGACCTTTGTAAATCCAAATCAAGAGGTGTGTCCACATTCTCGGCACAAAATCAATCAATCAGTGTTTCCAGTGCTGGTTGGACTCATTCTGAGCTCTCCCTTGTCCTTTAGGTCTAATCTTTGCTTTTTTTAATTAATCCTTCTTTATACAGGTTATTCCGTTAAGAATCAGTGTCTCATTTGCAAGAGACCGTATTGCAGATGATGCGATGCTGTTGATCTAGACAGCAATTACCGAAGTTGGATTGAGCAGACAATGGATTGAGCAGAACGCCACAGCGGTCCGCTGTGTTGAAAACGGGCTAAGTCAAATAGCAAAGTTCTCAATTTACTGAACCATCACAACCCAACCCACCATTTGTTCTTATTTTGTGGGTCATGACCAAAAATATGAGATCCCAGACACAGGCATCTGAAATAAGCGCCCCCGCAGCTGTTTGGAAGCTCTTTTGGACGTTTGGGTTTCCTTCTCGACCCGTTACTTCAGCAACCAAACATCGGATAAGAGGATTGATGGATGGAAGGCACCATTCAACACGCACTATGCAAAACTCACATAGTAACGTTTTTTTTTTGTTTGTTTGCTACAAATTGTGACTGAAAATACATACATTTTGTTACCTAATGCAGCGGACAGCCGATTGAACCTTCTAGCCATTATCATTTCTGCCCGTAATATGAAACTACACCTGATAAACACTGAGCGACTGTTTCACAAAGATAATCTCAAACTAAGGAGTAATACAATAAAGGCTGAGGAATGACCCATCTTGACGAGAAACAGGGTTCGTACGCTCCAGCCTGACTGCCTGGAGGATGACGGAAACCTGATTCAACAATGTAACTTTAAGATTTCGCATTAGGGATTCACTCTCTCCGAGCTGCTCTTGGCTGACTCCATGCACACATTTGGTTTTGTTATGAAAACATCCGATGGGAAGGGAGGAGGAAAAAAACAAAGGGAGGCAACACAACACAGTTTAATCCAAACCTTATGTGGACTTATATTCTCATTTGCTTACTCCTGCACTCCTACTTTCCGGAATCCTTCAAATTCAGCAGTAATCAAGTGGGAAATGAAAGGAAAAGGAGCCTCCTAAATGAACAAGAATGCACATTTGCAAAACATCAGCCGAGGCCCAAATTATAAGAAAGAGAGGGAAGAGTTCACAGAGTTGGGGTTGGCTAAGGGAAAACAGATTATTATTTGTGTTTTTTATGTAACAGACATGTTCTTAATTATGTGCATCAAAAACAGATCTTCCCCCAAAAATCTACATCCTTTTCGTTTGAGGGAGGGTCACATCCTCGTTTGCCCAAACCAAACCCTAAAGTTTTTTTGAACTGGATGATCTCATCGAGGAGACTTCCTGCGACCAGTGGGTGGCGCTGTGACTGTAAATTAATGTTTCACATTAAGCTCCTCATTCTTGGATCCGAGCCTCCGGGTTTTTTTTATTGGCTTCCCGTTTATATTGAGTAGTTTATTTGCTGTTGTTGATTATAGACTTCTTCAATATTATATGTTGATGATCTGTCTATGTCTATGATCTATACCTGAAAATGTCAAATCCTTTTATAAAAAAAAAATTTAAAAAAACGCAAAATCTTCTCAATGAGACACTCCAGTTTATTTAAAGGGATACCAAGGCTGTACCAGGCCAGTCAGATCTCCAGTTCCTCCAGAATCTTCTGGGTTTAATTCAGGGTCTCAGACAAAACCTCTGAGAAACTCCTCGCATGATGGAGCTGCTCACCTTGAAACCACCTGGCAAGAAAGCCAGCTCGTTATTTCAGTCATGGTCCATTTCTCAAGCCCCGTTTATGGCAAGAACTGCCTTCAAATAGTCTTAATATTTATTTTACTTCTTCATGTTTAAGAACTGACAACCACCAAACCGGTAAGACGAGAGAAACGGATATTACTGCTGCGAGCACTTTAGGGTATGTCTCTACCAATGTTGCACATCTAGAGTCTAAGATTTTTACCCATTCATGACTGTAACACATCTCAAGCTTAGTCAGAGATGGTAAAAAGCATCTCAGTGTTCAGAGATTCCCAATTAGCTTTAGATCTGGACTTTGACTAGGCCATTCTAGCACGGGAACAAGTCTTGATGTAAAACATTCCTCCACCCCCCTCAACTATGATGCTGCCACCTACATGTACAGCTGAAAGGATGACCATTTTTCAACATTTTGCAGAGTCCCTTACATACATGCTTGTATGTAATTGCAAAAAAGAACATTTTGTAACTTTCTTTCAACAATGGCTTTCTGCTTACCAGTCCTCCTATTGGTCAGATTTGTAAGAACCCTGACCTGGCGGACTTACTGCCTCCTTTCCGCTAGCATCAAATCAGAGCGGTTCGCTTTTTCCGCTTCACCATTGGTAACGCTTACGTTGAACCGTTACTATTTTTAGTACCCGCTTGCCTGCAGTTCCAACTGTTACGAGCTACACTGAAAACACAATATCAGAAGACTGACGGTCACTGATTGCTTAGAGGGCGGCCTTTTAGGCACAGCCTATTTTAAAAACTAATATCTTCAACCGTTAAATAATTTTACACTGGGCTTGTTGTGTATGAGTACTATTATTATAGCAAGCTAGCATTAGCATTATATGTCCTCTAGCTGGTATCGTCCCCTTTGATACTGCATGGCTTCGCTCTCTCTCCTGTACATTTCCACTTCTGCGGTATGTCCCTTTTATTCTGAGTCTGAAAACAGATTCTAGGTTGTTGCTGTGTTGGTTTATCGGACTTTGGGGCCACCTAATTATTAAAGATCCCGTCCCCATTGACATGTTGCTCACTTGTAATGAAAAATGAATCAAGCCGTGTTGAACTGACCCATCCCGACCTGAATGGATTGGGTACTAATGGAAAAGAGGCAGCTCCTCCAGAGTTACCATGGGACTCTTAAAGGTTTATCTTATTAACGCTGTGCTTGCCCGGCCAGTTAATTTAATAGTTAATAGGTTTGATGCTGTGCATGTTTAGATTATGAACAGGACTTTTTGAGATGTCCAAAGTTTGGGGTATTGCTTTAAACGTTGCAACAACGGCCTCACTGACCTGTTTGCTGCATTCCTTGTTCTTCATGCTGTTTGTACTCCATTTTTATCCAACAAACCTCTGAGACCTTCACAGAACAGCTTTATTTGTACTCAGATTAAATTACTAACAGATGGACACTACTTTATAATTATGAGACTTTGAAGGGTGAACTGGATTTCATTTAGGGTTACCAGATTAAAAGGGGGATGAATACAAAACGTGTGCCGCAATTCTTATTTTTTTTTAAACCGTGTATCGTTTTCATTCCAGCGTGTCAGTCTGTCACGTAAAACCTAAATAAAACAGTAAAATATGAAGTCTGCGGTTGTGATGCAGCACAGTGTGAGACGACTCCAGGGTCTGAATGCTGCGAGTGTTATTAGTCCATGCTACAACTCCCCCGCAGGTTCATTTTAGAAACACCATCTAAACTAAATTTATGAACAGAGACGGGAAGATTTAAGGAGGTTTTAGGCTCCAGCTGAAAAATAAATATTTCTGCACTTAAGGCAGAGCACACATTTCAACATGGGACGCTCAGGTCAGAGCTGGAGTTCCTGAGTGACGCTTCCCTCTAATGAATTGTGCAAATACTTTGAGCATTACACGGTTACAGAACCGCACCAACGTTGTCATTACTCAGTTTCCGCAGCGTTATCTGCACCTGTATTTAAAATGCCCAACATCTGTTCTCAGAGCTGATAATACGGGCTCTTCAAATGCTCTCACACAAACAAAAGCCCTTTAAAACGTGAGCAAAAATGCGCCCGGACGCACTAATGACACACGCCTACAGCTGCGCCTGGGTAAAGGTAAGCGCAGGGGTTAAGAAGTACGAGCAGCACATTTCCGGGTTTTATAAACAGACGCCTCAAATAAACTTCACATGCTGATCCGACCGATATTTATGTGGCCTGTCCTGAAATTCCTGCAGAGTCTTTAAAAGGACAAACGAGTTGGAAAAAGCCCTTTATAAGGCAAGGCTGCTGCCGTAAACATCAGCAAGCATTTAGCACTGTTTGGCTCATTTAGTCTTCCACTGCAGAATTTATGTCAAACACACAGAACTGCGCTCATTTCTGCTGCCGTTTTTCTCCCTCGTTTCGACACAGAGGAGTAATCTCCACTCCTCGTTTCCTGCGCCTGCCCGCCTGGATGATTAATGGTTTTAGGTAAAAAACTCTGAACCCCTAAAGGTTTAGGTTTAAGGAGGCTTTCGCTATGATTTTTAGCCATTTTTCTTCTGCACAATCGACGTTTAAATCAGCGCGATTATTTAATCAGAGAGCTGTCAGTGGGCACAGCATAAAGTTTATGCTTTCACAGAATAGGCTTTGCTGGCCCACGAATTTGGTCCGACGGGCTTCCCCAGTTTAGAGAGGCTTATAAACATGTGGCCCGGATGTGGCCAAAACCAAACGCATCCCAACATACGGGCTACACAGCATCTGCACTGTTTGGACTGTGGAAGTGAGTCATCTGCTTGCACCGAGATCGGTTTTACTCCGGAGGGACGCCAGAGAGACTCCGGAGTCTGCGAGACCACATGAGAGCTCCCGACGGCGCAAACAACACCTGAAGGGATCCGTTACAGAATGCAGCTCTGTGTGAAGTTCTGCTGGGTCGGGATCAGGGTCAGTGTAATGAATAGCAAACAAATCGGTGTTTCTCTGGTCATCTGAGCGGAAGCATCTGCCCTAGATTTTAGTGAAAAAAGCGTAAACACAGCACCGAGCGTCAGCTGTTGTTTTCTGGATTTCCACGCGCAACCTTTGGTTCACACTTTGGTTAGGGACCATAGAGTTTAACAAAGAACAGGAGAGCCAGGCTCCTGAGACGATCAGGCTTCGTTTTCTAAAAACATCCGGGTTAGAAGAGGCAGGCTTGTTTGTTTGGTACATTTCTGCAGCAAGAAAATTCAAAGTGTTTTATATGATGGAAACTCAAATTTAATGCAAAGTCATAACAAAGGAAGGTAAAGGAAAGTTAACAAGGCGGACACCTATTCAGCCTGCTGTTCTGTGCGCTATTGTGCAGCTGAATAACCTTTCCAGACTACATGTCTGCCCTTGGATTTGAATTTTGTGATAGAAATGGCTAAATAAATAAAGAAATCCAACGTATAGTCCAGTGCGACTTATTTTTGACTGTGTTTTTTTTTCCTCATTACACATTTGACTGATGCGGCTCATAACTGGAGCAATAAACAGGTTAAGTCTGGAGCTAGCTGTGCAAGCTTTCCCAGGTTGATGGCCACCAGCAGTAGCTTCTCTGCTGTCCACACACCTGTACGCAGCAAACATCCAAATCTGCTGCTTCTATTCAGGGATGTACACCGATAATCTTCAGATAATGAATTAGGTCAGTTTGATTGGCAGTACCTGGCTGTTACGTCCCTTTACATTATAGGAAAGTCGCACTGTGTGCTTTTATTCACATATCAGATTTATTCAAATATTGACCAAAACTATATTTTGCTGCATATAAAAGCTGGTTACAGAATCTTAGTTTTATTTTTGAGGGTTGCATTTGTAAATCTTTGTAATCTGGGAGGCCTTTGAATTACATTTGATCTGTTCAAAGAAAGCTAATAGAGAAATAATCTGTCTTTTAATTCAATGTGCAGAAATGAAGTGCATTTTTGTTTTTGCTGAACACAACAACAGAGCAGACACCTTAACAGCAGTGACTTTACACCAGCATGAAGCCGGAGAGTTAAAACGTTGAGCTTACAAGCAGTAAAATAAAGGATTTTAAAACTGGCTCCATCTCTGTCAGCCTGACCTGAAACAGCGAGCACGCTGACACGCGTGGGACATCGGCCACGTCAACACGCTGCATCAGATACGCCGGCAGAAATACTTTTTACATATTTACTGCCGTGCACTCTTTGGTATTTTCTGCTGTGACTAACACGGTGCAGAGCGACGTCTGAATGTGCACATAAATATGTCACCCTGCATGAAACTATGAGAAAAAACATGTTTCTCCTTCACGAGAGAACATCAGAGAGGGACTGTTTGTTCGCTTCAGAGGATCTAAATGAATTAACACTTAGATTATACAGAAATATTCACACAAATCTATAAAGACTGGAAACAAAATCCATAGGAAACATAAATAAAGAAACTGTCTGAAATTAGGTCAACAGTGCTGCAAAATGAATGTTGCAATATAGCATCTGGCCACTGGAGGTCCTCGTTTAGGACAACTGCACAGGAGCTCTGAAGTGGGAAGCAATGCTGCAAGATAATAAAAACTGTACAAAGATATTCATTATTTAATGGTTAGTTCTTCATCGATCTGAAGTTGTTTGAAAGCTTTTTTTTTGTTTTTAACAACTTTTCCATCCATTTGCAACCTATTTCTTGCAAAAGAAAACTGTTTTCATTTCATGCTGGTTGCATTTCAGATCTTTCCTGATTTTTCATGACTTTCAGATGCTCTTCATCAGCTCTTCACTTTTAGTCATTGGTTAAAGATTACAAGAAAGTTAGACCCCTTGCATTAAAAAAAGAGGTTTATATATATATTAGGGCTGGGCAATGATTAAAATATTTAATCGCGATTAATCGCCCTGATTAATCGCGATTAATCGCGATTAATCGCATTGTATTTACAAACTCCAAGAATGAATTCAAAAGTAGTGTAAAGAGCACTTTTATTTTAATGTTCTGCTGCCATATGAACAAAAGTGTTGTAACATTTGTAGCACTTATTTTATACTGGATATTTTCAACCCATCTATTGAATTTAGTGCACTAGTTGATCTTTTCTTCATAAGAGAACAGCAAGCACTGCAGCCAAAATATGGCCTTTTTTGACCTGCTGTATATTAGCCAGTCCCTAAGCTTGATGTATCATGAAACTGTTGACCTTTTGGGTTTTGTGGTTTTTATTTTATTATTCCAATTAAATAATAATAATAATAATAATAATAATAATAATAATAATAATAATAATGTTCAGTGTTTTTTCGCTAATCCACCTCTTATATATTTCAATCCTTATGTAATTTTGTCTGTGTTGTGTGCACCTGCCTGTTGCTTTAATCCTATAAATTTCCCCGTCGTGGGATAAAAAAAAGGATTAGCTAATGTTATCTTATCTTAAATAACACTTTTTAATATATGTACTGGGTTCTTTCAAGGTCTTAATTACATGTTATGTGTGGGCTCCAGTAACATCCATCCATCCATCCATCCATCCATCCATCCATCCACTGATCTACCTGGATGTTCCCTGGAGGACTGAAACGCCTCAGTCAGAGACGTCTGTGGGTCTGTCGGGGCAATGACAGAAGTTTCGTCTCCTCTCTCCGTTTCTGGGGCTCGACGTTTTCATGTTTTTTCACGTGCTTAGATAAATTTGTTGTGTTTCCACTGAAATGAACCGGCTTTTTACAAAACATACAGCTTGATTTCATTTACGGTATTAAAATAAAGCCAAACGGTGCTACTTCCTCTGTTCATGTTTTTTCGCTGCTGCGGTCTCTCTCAGCTGTTTCTTTGCCAAGTTTGTGTGAGAGCTGAGTGGGCGGGCCAGGCTGCGCCTGCGTGCTGATTGGCTGGCGCCGCTGAGCCATGTACGAGAGGGGAGGGGGAGCGGGAGAGTGCTGCCTGACACTGACTGAAAGCATGTGAGCAACATGCGTTAATGCGCGATAAAATAAATATCGCCGTTAATAGTCTAATGAATTAACGCGAAATTAACGCGTTAACTTGCCCAGCCCTAATATATATATATATATATATATATATATATATATATATATATATATATATATATAAACATTTAATTTCTGAAACAATCCTACTGCAAAATCTGTTTCCCATAAACTTTATAAATAAAACCCCTATTCTGTAATAATCACTTCACCATCATGAAAGCAACAACAAATCCAGATGAATGTGATGTTAAATTGTCATTTATAGCGGTCATGGATTTAGGTTGTAAGATAAGAGGTCAAAGTTTTGTTCAACATTTAGAATAGAACATCTTTTATCGTCGCTCAGCAAAGTGACCGGCGAATGGAAGCATGCATATTCACATAAACATAAAATATTATAACAAATAATAAGAAATAAGGGCAAATTTTTAAAATAGGAAAAAAATGGAGAGTTGCTGAAAATACCATACTCTGGTTGGTATTTATTGCACATTTTACAAATTTTTTTGAAAAAATGTGCAAACCGTGCTTGTATATTTGCACATTTAAAAAAAAAAAGTTTACAGGAATATAGAAAAACACAAATCCTTCCGTCGATAAATCTCACTGAGAAAATATTTTCTTAGTTTTATACAGATCCTTAAGTCGCTAATGTTGCCTCTAAAGTCAGATTATTGTCAGGGATTTGCTGCGTGTTTGGATGCAAAAATGATTTCTGTACAAGTTGACAACAGCGTGATAAAGAGATGCATTTTGGTTTTATTTTCTCTCCTGGTTTAAAACTTTAGGCAGAGGCTTAAAGGGGATTTTCAGGTGACTTTGGTGGAACAGAGTTCAGGAGATCTGCTATGAGCCCGCGTTTCCCGTACATCCGCTATAGTTCGTGATCAGTTATATAAGACATCTGTCGTGAAGACGTTATTCCTGGGGCTCTGAGTGGACAAACAAAACTTTCCCGATGACATCAAGGTTTCCATCCATTCTTGTGCACACGCAAACATGCACCCACAGAGCCAACGCACAATCACTTGGCCTTGCCATCCTTCCCTTCGACTTTCCTCAGCAAGCAGCAGCTGAACTGGAGGGTCTTACTCTCTGATCTGAAAGCAGGCTGGTATTGTCTCAAAAGCAGGATGTGAAACCTAAACCCGAATGTGCGCCTCGTATGCATTAAATATAGAATACCCGGCTGTGTGTGTATGGAAGTGCGCCTCTCCGCAGCTGTGCGATGTGAGGATCTTCTGTGTGACCCGAGCATGTCGGAGTCACTCTGATATGTCCCCTCGTTTTTATTTTTCAGGAAGTGCCGCTTCGGACCCCCCCCCCCCCCACAGCTCATTGTTACCTGAGCTGCAGAAGGAAACAACTGCAGGTCCAAAGCTTGGTGTGCTCTTTTGTTTCTGTCAGGGAAAGCAGAAATCCACCACTATCTCCATGCAAGCAAAGTTATGCAAATCTTGCAATGGTAACTTAATGAATTTACTTTAAAAATTTTAAATGTCAAAAAGCAGGATCAAACATGTAATGAGTTTTAGGAGCACACTCCTACATGTCCAGAGTGCGTGCTGCAGCGCCCTCTAGTGGCTCAAACAGCAAACTTTACCAACTGAAAAACTAAATACAGCCATGAGAAGACTATTAGAAAGTAATAATACACAAATTGAGGGTTTTATGTTAAGATTTATCCTCCTAGGAGAGATGAACCCCCATCTGAGCAGGCCTGTCTAGCAATCTTATGTAAAGCCTGCCTCCCTGAACCAAGGAGCAGCTCATCATCATTGATTATAAGAGTCCTGCTCACACCTCCACCCACTTTGTGCCCACTTGCTGAATCGGTTCTGATTGTTGGCTTAGAGGAGGATCAGCGGAGGATTCCAGCTCCAACTCCATCCGACTAACTTCCAGGTCGCACAGGGGATCCCGTCTAGATGAAGTGGCTGTGGAAACACACGTGTGACCCCGGCTCCCATGGTGGATAAGTGTGAAGCTGCCTCTCGCTGTCTCGGTATCCCAACACGCACAACTGCCCTCGCACCGCTGTGTTTGCCCTGCGAGACAACGTCGACCTCGCCTCTCCTTGAACATGCAGGTCCTCCCTAGCCAACAACAGCAGCAGTGATCTCTGTGGTTGTGATTGTGCTGCAGAAGCTTTTCAGTCTAATACTGGGTGACCGGACCAGTTAGGGATGACATGTCCCCAGAAATGTCCCCAATTTCAGTGTTTTATGAATGAGACAAACAAGATCCAAAACAGTTACGAATGGTATGCACTGCTGTCAGTGTTGCAAGAGTTGTGCAGCTCTGTTCATACCCCACCAGTTACTGTGGACTGCCAGTCAGCTGGCAGCAGAAAGAACACATGTTTCACCTACTTACAGGCAGACACACTCAGGAAATTGGAATTATTTATAATAATAATCTCTTTTTTTTAAGTCTCAATAGTCTGTGGTTCTGGCAGAGGGTCATGAAGGGCATTCCAAGTCCGAGGAGCGGCCGAGCAGAAGATCCACTGGTGGGTGAGAACTGAGACCTTATATAATCCAGCGCACGCCTCTGTTCACGTTCCAGTCTGTCAGGAGCAGTTTTGTTTCAGGTTTCTGCTGGAGAGGAGTTTTGAGTGAACGGCGTTCTTTTCAGTGATTGGCCACCGATAAATTAGAGGGTTCTCTCTGAGGAGGTTCAGAAAAACTGAACTATGAACAAGGTGGGTCACACCGAAATATTATTTTATTATTTTCAAACCATGAACCAGGCCTGAAGGGTAAAAAAAATGGACACTTGAGTTTTCTATACCCAGACGAGCTGTATCAGATCCATGGATTTATCGAGGCTTTCTCTCATTTCACACTGAAACTGTTAAGTTTTGTCTATGAAGGGTCCGTCCATCCACCTCATGCGGTACGAGGCAGCGGCCGCCTGTCTTTTCCTGCTGCCGGCCCGTATTTCTGTAATAAGACTTAGAGCACCGGGGGGAGCAGCAGGATGCTTTTACAGCGGTGCCGCGCTGAAAGGAGCTTGAGCTCGACAAGCAGCACACGATCAAACCAACAAAAATATCCTCACTGCGGTTAAAAACCTTTTAACCTGTTCTCCTTGCTCCCGCCATGGCTAAGGCAAAAGATCTACTACGAAGGTGTAAATCAGAGCTGCGTGACTGAAAGCAGCCAGACGAAGGAGTGGTCTGCCCCTGGCGTCAGTGGCCGCTGTACGGAGATCGGACCTGGGAACCCCTGTAGGTTCCCTCTTCAGATGTGGAGCCGTTTGCAAGCTAAGTTTTTTATTTTGTGTGATCCAGATATTTATCCTGCTGGATTACTCCTTAACAATATCTAAGACAGTCTTGCATGTACAGCTCTAGGAACAATATTTTTATTTTTTCCCCCTTTTATTTATGTTTATTTATAATGATGCATTTTTATTGTTTACCATTTCTCGCAGATTTCTTGAAAATGTCAATGTTGCAAACAGGGTGTGAAGCGAGCGGGGAGGGGCTAAAGCCACGCCCAGGAGGCACTTCTAGGCCGGTTGAATCACAAAACGGGCGAAGGTGAACCACGCGTTTTTTTGATTTTGGGACCAGAACAGAACAGAAAGGGTGGCAGCACCACAAGCTGAGTGGCAGTTTTGCTGGCAGATGCAGGAGCATCCTCATAATCCTCATAGATGCATGAGACAGCATCATCACGATGGCGTCTCACAGACGTTGTGTTATGGGTTAACATGAATGCTGATGCATGCGGGGCGGACACTGTGAGGAGTGTGGGCGCCCCAAAGGTACCACTGCCTCCAGAAATCAGGCCACTGTGACATCTGCACCGTCCATGAGATAAATCCCCTGAAAATGAATAAGGTGCACAGATGTGGCCTGCCTGATTAAGTTTCACTGCAAATAAATTTGTTTTTAAATGCCTTCCAACTTGGATTTTATTTCCATGGGCCAACAGAGAGCAAATCCTTTCCTGCTTTGTGGGATTCCTGAGAGGCCCTGTGTTTCTCCAAGCCATTTGGGTTTGGAAGCGATGGGAGGAAGCGAGCAGAGTGAGCTGGCTTGGGGAGCTCGCTGTCTCTCCCGGGAGGCGAGGAGCTTTCTGCCGAAAACGCTGCCAGTCACGTCCGGCCCTCTGTGGAGAGTAAATCACGCTCGCAGCCGGAGTGCTTCCAGGCAGCAGTCCGAGCGCCCTCCTCAGCTGGAAAGGCAATACGCCATGAACCCAAAGGCGGCGGGACCACCCAAGCGCCAGTACGGGGTCACACACACACACACAAACATCCACAGAAAAACAAATAAGCACGCACTAGAACAATCGAGTGCAGGCCATTGTGCTTGTCCTCGGGATGCGAGGAGGGATACTTTGTGGCAGCAGGGGTGAGGGGGTACAGCAGTTTCACAATAACTAGCGGTTTCAGCGGTTTTTTCCTCACTTGGAGCACAATACCACATAAAGTCCCAACTTCCTCTACATGAAATAAAAAGAAAAACAATCAACTGTTGGCGAACCCGCGTGTTCAAGAGGACTTCAGGCGAAAAACAAACGCCAAGAAAACGTCATCAACTTGTTGAAAAACCAAATGGGAAGGAAATTACTCTGAAATAATTGAGGTCTGGGCAAATTTCTTCAAGAAGTTAGATCAGGACAACAGGGGAAAATGAACTGAAAACTCAAACCGACTGTTTTTAACATTAATTTGTTGACTGGATGCCTGAGCCGCCAAGGGAAACCAGCTCTAAGCAAATCTGGGAGTTAGATGAGGAACATAAACGAAGAGACATCTAATGTCAAGCATCTGTCATCTGACTCTCTTCCACATCTGTTTAAATATACTATTGTGCAGCTTATGATAAAAAAGGTCATATTGACCCAACTGCACATTAAAGTTTCTTTTAAAAACTTTTAGACCTGTTTGGTATAGTTGAGAACTTTTGGTAAAGGTTATTTTACTTTGGCAGCCAGCCTCTCACTACTTTGGGGTTCTACAGGGTTCTGTGCTTGTTCTCACCTTTTGTGCTCATTTGAGCCTTTTCTTGGCTCAAATGAGCACAATTTTGATTTTGCATAAATGCAAACCGCTCACACTGAAGTTACAGTAACAATAAGGGCCGGACAATAATTCAATAACAATATATATATATATATAGATCAATAGACGTGGGGTGCAATAGAAAAAAAAAGGGTCAATAAAAAGTTCAATAGAACAGTTTTCCTTCCTTTTGCATTCTAACCTATCATGTAGGTTAATATTACAGTCATTAATCCTCCCAACCAATCACAACGCAGACCCAGGAACACTCCGTCACCAAGCTCCACCCCCTCCAAAGAGTTCAGAGAGCACGAGTTCTTTTTGGTTGAATAAAGGGTCGAGTTTTAATTCAGTGTTTGTGTTCTGTATCTATAAGTAAGTTGCTAAGCAACAGCATAAAATAACCAGGGCTGCACTTAAAATGTACGTTTTGAATTTGTTGATAATTATCGTTATCGATCAATATGATTTCTATTTTATCAATATGCTTTTTTTCTATATCGTTCAGCCCTATTAATAATAAAGACAGACTTTAGAAACAAAACTTGCTAAACCTCTCGTAAAGAAAAAAGGAAGGAAACAAGAAAGGAAGGCATGAAAAGGAGCAAAGAGCAAAATATAGAAAGAAGAAAGAAAGATGTGAAGAAAGGAAGTAAGGAAAGAAAGGAAGAATAAATAAAAGAAAGCAGAAATGAAAGGTAGGAGGGAAAACCAAATTGGATGTATGGCAGGAAGGAAGGATGGAAGGAGAAGTAGGAAACGAAAGAAGAACAGATGAATGAATAGATGGATGCAACTTTTAGGCCATATGTTTCTTTTTCTAAACATATCCAAACTCAGAAATACTAGAATTAAACTCAAGACCGCACAGAAACCATGATGTCATGGTTTTCTTCCATGTCCTTTTACTCGGTATGTGTACTGCTAATTTGAATAGTTTTGGTCAACTTTTGTACTTTTTAAATATACTTCTCACATAAATTTGATATTCACTCGGTTGCTACATTTATTTGGGTTAACTGGCCTTTTAAAAAGTTAACATGGAGAAGTAAAGAGCAGAAATAAAGAGTTGGCCCCATAACGGACCCCCTGTCACCAGTAACCCCCCCCTGAGATGCCTTCATGGTCCAACGGTGAGGAAAACGAAGCGATCACATTCTGTCTGCGGAGGACGTTTACTCGCCTGCCTCTTTGCAAACAGCGGCGAGGTCCGCTCCGACGTATCCGTGTGCAACGTCCGCCAGCTGCGTCAGCTCCTCTGGGGTGGCGCTGCACGGCACTGGGCTCAGTAGCTTCTGCAGGATGTCGGCCCGTTCGGCACTGCCGGGGACTCCCACCTGAACAGAACAGGGTGCGGACCCCAGGGAAGCAGAGGGCGCTGTGACTCATCTTGGAAAACCGGAACTCCTCTGGCAGCGTTTCAGCAGCAGGAGCAGGGCCATTAATTACTCACAGGGGGAATTAGCCCACAGGTACCCACCTCCAGCTCCTTGTCAAAGCGTCCTGGCCTGCGCAGGGCGGGGTCCAGAGCCTGGGGCCTGTTGGTGGCCCCCAGGACCAACAGCTGACCTGAGTGACCCTCCTGGAAACACAAAACGGAGTCGTTCAATACAAAAAAAAAAAACATCTCACGAACAGTTCCTTGCAAAAGTGTTTGTAACCGTCGTATTTTTAAAGAAATATTTTTGTCACGTTACAAACACAGAGTTCAACGGTCCTTATTGGGATTTTATGCTGCATCCTGAGTGCAAAAAGGAGCGTCGTCACAGATCCTTCCTCCCAGCAGCTGTTGGCCTTTAAAACCATCACTGCTCCCAACAAAGCCAATAAAATGGTTACATCCCTGCTGTTTTTTTTTTTTGCACAGTTAATTTCTTCTAAAGAGTCTGTTGTTCTTTCCACAAATCCACATGCACCTGTCGTACATTTATCTAAATTATCCAATTCGGTTGCACTTTTCTTTGAATCTGAGTATGCTACTTTTAATAAATGTACAGTATTATCTTATGCTCATTAAATATGACCATACTGTACAATCCCTTATTCTTACTTTCTGTTCTTATATTTTGTACCTTTGAGTGACTCAGTATGTATCCATTTTCCAGTCACTTTGCTGCTGTTACACCTGAATTTCCCAACTGGGGAACAATTTGTTGACAAAATAAAAAAAAAATAACCCTGAAATTGTGCCATTAATAAGTTTTCAACCTTTACTCTGACACCCCTAAATAAAATCAAGTGCAATACCTTGCAACACAGAAGTCATCTAGTTAGTAAACAGCCTACATGTGTGTAATTTCATGTCATAGTACAAATAAAAGGCTTTTTAACACCGCACATCACCCTAAACAAATTGTCCACATGGCAAATCTTTCATCAGCAGGGACAACGAAGAGCTGGAAGAAGGATGGAACTGAATCCAAGGCAACCGCAGGAAAAAAAGAAAGCTACAATGGGATGGCTAAAATCAAATTAAATGTATCTATTAGAATGACCAGGCCTAAAGAAACAAAACCAAGAATCTGTGGCAAAACCTAAATAAAATCATTCACAGATGCTTTTTGTGAACCTGGCTGAGCTTGAGGTATTTTGCAGCAAAGATTCAAGCAAAAATCAAAATTTCTAGATGTGCAAAGCAAAGATGTGCAAAGCCTAATGAAAAGGTGGGTCTATAATTGCCTCAGATGGGTAGAATACAAATGCACGTCAAACTTTTAGGATTTTACTTCTTAAAAAAGTAGAAAAACACAATTGTTTATTTCTTATGCACACATCTAAGTTGGTCTATCACATAAAATCCAAGTGAAAAAGACGAACGTTTGTGATTACAGCTCAGTGGTGTCTGAATATTTTGCCTCTTGGGCCAAACGTCACTAAACAAAACCCAAGAAATTAACGTTATGCTCCAGTTAAATTAGTTAAATTTACAATGAAATTAAAAGTGCAGTTTAGTGAAACCAGTTAGCCTAAAAAGTGCATTTTTACCCAGAGAGAACCCAAACATGAACATGCAGAAAGATCCCAGGCCGGGATTTGAACCCAAAACCTTACTGCTGCAAGACAGATCTGATTTTCAACAGCATACTGATTAAAGAGCGTTACAATAAAGCAGTCAGATAAAGAGACATATCCACCGCCCTGATATAAGCTGAATAACGAGCTTCACTGCCTGGTTTTTTGTGTGGTTAAGAAACTTTAACAACGCTGTGATTTAAACTCGGCTACATCCTGCATTTTCTGGGGTGGTCTGCCTGCTACATGAGATGTTCCTTTCTCTGCTCCAACATTTCTATACCGAAGAGAGAAGTCAAGCGGATGTGCAGACATGATCCTTATGGAGCAGGAAGTGCTTCTCCGTAGGGGGCTGGTGACCTGCAGACGGATGGACGCAGAGCGGGAGCGGCTCCACTTGCATAACGTCGTCAGTCCTCATGCAGTTCTACTTAAATCTGTAATTTCTTTCAGATCATTTCTGGGATATGTGTGTGTGTGTGTGTGTGTGTTTTTTTTCTGAGGACAAACAACACCCCAGAGATGCAACCCACAGAGTCTGAAGTGCATCCAGACTACAGAGAATCGGCATTCCTGATGAGGAATCCTGACAGCAGCAGGAAGCCCGTGTCCACGGATCCAGCGCCTCCTGGTCCATTAAAGAAGCGGACCTTACACTTGGCTCCCCACCTATTAGCATGGCTTAGATGTGCAAAAACAGAATAATCTCACAATTAAAAAAAAAGTAGAAAAATACAACATTAACTTTGCGAATATTCAGAAAAGTCCCATGTTAAGGCATGAATGTTTATAACCAAATCAATGCTGTCACACTTTCAGCTTTATTTTGAAATCTAAAAAAATCTATCAAATAAGAAATGCAGAATGCTAGGCTAAATGTAGATTCTTCAAAACACACTGTGAACTTTATTACATGTAATTTGTCTGTAGAAATAATATAAAAAAGTCGTTTTAGCCCTTTATTGCAATTGTAGTTGCAATATTAGTGTGTGCAATACTCCAATTGACAGAGTTTGGATTAATCAATCAATCAATCAATCAATCAAATTTTATTTGTCAATTACAATTTGCATTGCAATCGAAAAGTCAGTTCCAGTACAACCGTCCATCACATTTGGGGGGAACGATTGACTGAGGCCTTGCGTTAAGTTTAGTATGTTACTATAATCCAAGCATCATGGACGCAAATTCTGCATTACAAATAATATATTTAGCCTTTTGAATTGACATCTACTCTATGCTGTCGAGTCCTAAAACCTTCCTTATGAAACTCCAGGTCATAAACTACCTGATAATCGGGCCTGAGAAAGCACTCAGAACCACAGGTGCACCGGGTCCATAGAAGGAAGTATTGACCCGAGGGATGGAGAGTTCTGCTGAGGCGACTCACCGAACCGATGCCGTCCATCAGAGTCAGGAGGGAAGCCACCACGCGTTTCTCCACCTCGTTCTGAGCTCCTTCTCGCTTCGGGCACAGAGCGTCCAGCTCGTCTATGAAGATGATCGCCGGCTGCCTGTCAGAGCAACAACCGCCATTATCATTATTCACCGTCTGAACACTATGAGAGGCGATTCTTTAACGTTTCACAACGACAAAAGAGTCAGTTAAGAGCAAACGGGTTGGATTTACCGCTGAGATGCCTCTGAGAAGATTTGCCTCAACCTGGCTTCTGTCTCGCCGTAAAATCTGCAAAGACGGAAATAAAACATGCACCTTTCAGCGGGCGTGCCGCACCGATCAGACGTTTAGATCCAGTCACTGGTGGCAAAATAATGTTGTGTTAATTTAATGCCATTAATGATTTATTGACCAGTTCTTCTCGTAGTTTAGAATCTCGTAGTTTTAGAGACTCGACTGCAAGGAATTATCCAGGATTTCCCCAAAACACCAAGAGTCAAATGTCTACATTAGGCTCAAATATATACATACACCCCCACTAACATGTGGTTAAAGGTCTCGTAGCAGGTTTTAGAGAAGCCGCACACTTTTCAGCTCCATCTTTGCCCGCTCTACGTGAAGCGGCTGGATTCCTGGTCCAGACTCAGCTTATAAGCATATTCCACAAGTTTTCATCAGGGTCATAAATGGACTCTTTGCAGAAGCTTCATGTTGGCCTGCTTTATCCATTTCAAACCACTTTCACTACACAAAGGGAACTAAAAGTAAGTCAAATCTTCTTGAAATGTATGTATTTGTTCCTGAATTGAGCCGGTAAATAAGATTATCTGCACTTAAAATAAGAAAAACTCATCTCCATCATCTTATTTCAAGTGAATATATCTAATTATCTTCTGTTATGGGTCAAAATACTCATTCCATTGGCAGATTATGTTATTTACCTGCTCAAATCAAGGACAAATACACTCATTTCAAGAGAATATTGGTTATTTTTAGTTCAGGTTTTGCAGTGTTGATGAGTTTTGGACCTTTGTCCTGCTGGAAAACTTGATTCATTCATCCGTCTAACTGATGGTTGGAGGTGAATTTAAACAATTTGGAAGTAGTCCACATTTTGCAAGGCTCAGATATATACGTACATACACCCCCACCATCATTGGTGGGGGTGTATGTACGTATACATACGTACATACACCCCCACCCCCTATGTGGACCCCAGGAAGACTAGCTGTTTGCCATGGCAACAGCTAATGGGGATCCTTAATAAAATTACAATCCTGAGGGTCACTGGCAGACCCTCAGGATGATGCTGCCACCACCGTGCCAGGGTAGTTTGTGAAGGCATGTGGGAAGCAACACATTTCAGTCAAGCCTGAGGGTGTTGCCTTTAAAACATTGGCCAGCACTGTTTAAACACCTGCTGGTGTTACTCCACAGCATCTTCCTGTTGACTTCCTTGTTTCATCAGGATAACGATTAAAACCACACATCAGGGGTGGATAGAGCGGGCTAACATTGAGAAAGCTCTGACCTCAACCCTTTTGGAAACGTGTGAACTATCCTTACGTGCCTCGCCATGGCAGTAGGACAAGCAGCTTAAACAAACGTTACCCTTCCTGCGGTGAAAAATATAAAACTATCCAGCGTTATGTCAGAAGCTCGTTGATTCTGGCTACGAAGTGGCTGCTTTCTCTCTGCAAACGGCTGAGAAACATTTGACCAAATACCAGTGGGGATGTACGGCGTGTGGGATACTGACCCTCTGTGGATGTAAGAAAATCCACGGCAACTTTAAACTAAAGCATTCAGTTCCTGGTTTCAAACGATAATTCTCGTTGTGTGACGATTAATCACTCAAAACAGGGGAAAAAATGGTTAAAATGAATCATTAAAAGCTCAAATTATTATACCATTCCTGCTGATGATGAATGAATGTAACTGTCTGTTTAACTCATTCATCCGTTTTCCCAATAAACCCCCCGACCGTCGAGCCACGTACTTGCTGATGATCTCGGGGCCGTTGATGACCGTCATGTGAGCGCCGAGCTCGTTGGCTATGGCTCGTGCAATCATGGTTTTCCCTGTGCCTGGTGGTCCGTACAGGAGAACCCCTCTGGGAGGTGAGATGCCTGTTTGGAGCCGGTAATGTGCAAAAGATTGTGAGTAACTATCATTCAAAGTTTATTTATACAGCACTTTTCAACAACCCATACGCCGCACAAAGTGCTTTCCAAGCTAAAAGGTAAAACAACAGATGATGAGACAAATATAAAAATGTATGGGAAAATAACAGGATAAAAAGAGATCCAAACTAAAAAGTGCATAACAGCACAATTCAAAACGATATTAAGAGCTATATAGAAAAATAAAACCACAAAATAAACAGCTAGGAGTGAAAGGTCTGTGTGAACAGATGTTTTTAGTTGTGGTTTAAAGATTCCTGGCTCAGTAACGGATCGTAGCTCTGGTGATAAAGCGGTCCACAACTTAGTAGCAAAGACAGCAAGAGAACCGTCACCTAGTCCTGGGAACATGCAGGATAACGAGCTCTGATGAGCGCAGAGTCCTGACGTTGTGGCGAACATTTAAAAATATGCTGGTTCTGACTGTAAAAGCAACCAGCAGGACTTTAAAAAGTGGAAGCCAGTGGAGAGAGGAGAGAACGGGGGTAATATGGTCGTGTCTGGGAGCGTCTGAGAGAAACCTGCTGCATTTTGGACCCGTTGAACTTTTATAACCTGTTTAAATCTAAAGGCACACAACTGAACGTTTGCAGCATTTTTGCATGATTTTTGCACTACAAACATTGTGGAACATTCTTCTGCACACTTTTTTAAGAGACTGTTTTCTCCTGCATTGTTACATTCTGATCACTGCAGCACTTTATACTGTAATGTTATCTTATTTCAATTGCAACCTGGTTACACTGTCGTAAGCTGTACGCAACGAAATTCTGCACTGCAAAAAGGGAACTAAAAATAACCAAAAATTTCTTGAAATTAGTGTATTTTTCCTTGATTTGAGCAGGTAGATAAGACTATTTGCCAATGGAATGAGATTTTTGCACTTTAATAGGAACAATTCATCTCTAAAATAAAATAATTAGACATCCTGCACTTGAAACAAGACGATGGAGATGAATTGTTCCTATTTTAAGTGCAAAACTCTTATTCCATTGGCAAATAGTCTTATTTTCCTGCTCTAATCAAGGAAAATTACAATGATTTCAAGAAAATTTCACTTCTGTTTTTGCAGTTCGTTCTGTATGAACTCTGTACATACAAAATGACAATAAAGTTGGTCTAAGTTTAAGTCAGGCTGATTCCTGCATACAGACCATTACAATAGTCCAGCCTTGAACTAATGAATGCATGCGCTGCCTTTTCTAGATCAGCCCAGGATAGAAATGGTTTGACCTTTTGAGTCTTAGCTGAAAAACGCCTGAGTTAACCTGTTTATCAAACTTCAGGGTGCTGTCAAAAATGATCTCAGCTGATGAAGCTGCTGGTCCACAGACGGTGTGGAGGAGGAGACGTACCGTAGGTGGAGAACAGCTCGGGTCGCTTCAGGGGGAGCTCGATGGTTTCTCTGATGACGTCCAGCTGGCTGCTCAGACCACCGATCATGCTGTACGTCACTTTTGACCCGGGGGCTTCTTCATCAGAGTCTGTCAGCCCTCCTCTGGTCCTGAACCTGACTTTGGTGGAGCACGCGACAGAGTAGAACGTGTCACTACGACTAAAAGCAGCAGGGGGAGCTGCGGACGCCGTGTCGGGCTGCTCTGGGCCGCCGGCGCCGTCTGAAGCCACGACGTCTTCCGGCGACTCGGCGGTGGAGGGATTCGGTGAGGCGGAGGAAGGAGTGAGGGGAGCGGCAGGGGACGAGACGGCGGGGACGCCGGCCGCTCGGCGAGGGGTGCTGGCTGCCGGACCCGGCTCTCCGGCTGTGCCTGGCGCCACGTCGCCGTCGTCGTCAACAGTGAGCATGCTGAGCTGCAAGGAGAGGTCAGCTGATGTGGAGGTCCACACAGAGGAGTCCTCCAGGTCAGCGGTCGCTCCCAGAGGAGGAGAGGCTCTCTGGAGGATTAATCCATCCTCTCCTCTTATGCTTTCCACCCGAAGACTGCAGGAGCGGCCAAAATAACTTACAGAGACGATGTTACGGGGCAGAACTATGCTTCCGGCTGGGGAAAGAGAAAAATCTAAGTTATTCCAACGCAGGAAGAAGCAGAATCTGCAAAACGCAAGAGCACCGAGGCCAAGTTAGCGAGCATGCAGACCAACATCCAAACATGCAGCAATAATATCTGGTTTGCACATTCAGGACTCAGGACTCAGCAGCAGCTGTGAGATCAGCGGGGACTCACCCAGACTCCTCACAAAGAAGTTCTTGAATTCATCTGCATCAAGCGTGTCATCTTTTGACCTAAATAAAAGAGTTGTCAATTTAAAATATGTAACTCACATAAGGTATATATTAAAATCAATTCAACATTGTTAATTAGATATTAATTTATTTCCATCAATAAATTATGTATTCCACATGCAGTGTTATTTTGTTATATGACATTTCTTTTGAATAAACATCTGGTCCCTTGCCTTGAGGAGATTGTGGGAAATCTTGAAACTTTCTCTATTTACTTTCAACAGTACAAGCTAGAAAATTAATATGAATGCAGCATTACCAAAAAATATTTTATATAAATCAATATAGGCATAAAAAAATCTTAATTTAAAAAGCGTTGTGTAAATTGGAACTGCGGTTGGACGCCTTGACCAGCAGATGGCGGCATTTCCTCACACCACACAGGGGAGCACTGTGTTGCTTGATGTATTTTTAGCATTTTTTATTGGGATCATTAATATCTTTGGACTTGCACTAGGATTCACCTTTCAGGCAAATGTATATCTGAATATTTTTGCTACTTTATTTATTGATTTATTTTGTACTTCTAGCTGTTTCAGGACATTACTAACCCCCATTATAGGTATACGTGTCCAAAAAAAGCACAATTTACCAGCCATAAAAAACAAAAAAGCCACTTCTGTTACCTAATCTGAAGCTATTTCAAAATAAAATCTAAAACAAGTCATTGAACAGATAGAACATGTGAACTGGCCCTAAAGTTATCCAAATGTGACTTCTTACAGATTTTACACATTATTATTAAACCGATCATCTGTCCATCCATGAACCATCTGTCCAACAGCTGAAGCTTGGTCAAAACTGGGTCAGCAAAAAGTCAATGAGCCAAAGCTCTGCAGCAAATCTGCAACAAAAATAGGCTGAAGTGCAACGGTGGGATCTTCAGAGAGCAAACATCTGCAAACCTTAATGAGCTAAAGCGACGTTGTAGAGAAGATTGGGCCAAAACCGCGCAGCAATAATGGAAGAGACTGGTAAACTCAGACAGGAAGCAGCGACTTACTTCTGCTGAAGGTGATTCTACAGGCTAATCAAAGGGCTGTACTTAGTTTGTTCATTTCCCTTTTATTGAATGAAGAATGAGTGGAATCTGTTTTCTACATATAAGCTATTATTTAAACGATTTTATGGCCAGATAAAGAGCAGATCAGTTCTGTGTGAAACCCGGGAATAAAAACAAAATGGATTTCTTCTTCCTGTGACTGTGAGGCGTTGAACCATTACCGACTGGAGAGAACCAGCTCTTCCATCTGGACCACGGGACCCGTCACCGGGTGCAGCGTCACCGCCTCCCCCGGCTTCACCCTCAGATTGTTCTGAGCACATTTCTGAAGGCCGACTTTTCCACCTGGAAACGTAGCAACGGGCCAAGCCAGACACACCTGAGCGACAGAAAACAGCAGGAGGACGACTCTTAGACGGTGTCAAAGCTGAACAGCATCTCTAGAGGCTCTTATATCCTTCCTTAAAGTCAGATTCTATCACTTATCGAGCTGAATATTCGGGCTTCGCCAACACAGCAGCTTTTAAATTGTGCGCTGATAAGAAAATTACATTACATGTTAATTTGCTTTAAAGAACCAAAACAACCAAAACTGTACAATCTGGAAAGTAGTGGAAAGTGAAACTAAATACCAACATATGTCAATTATATTAAACAGAAAATTTGAAAGCTAGAATATTATTTTATGCATATTTAAGGAACAAACTAAAAAATGCATGACTTCACCTTCTAAAGTTACAAAATCAAAATAATGAATCCCTTCATTAAAGACAAAAATAACAGACTTAATTTACCTCGCTTTAAAACAGGCAGCGGGGGTTTCAATATTCTATAATAATAATAATAATATTAATAATAATAATAATAATAATAATAATAATAATAATAATAATAATAATAATAATAATACATTTAATTTCAGAGCGCCTTTCATGTCACCCTATGAAGGAAACAGTACAAAACAACAACTAGAAATGCAATAAAAAGTAGGTTTTCTTAAACAAGTCAGTTTTGGGTCCTCTGCATTTAACCCATCGTGTCACTGTGCGGCGCCCCGGAACCGTTTTGGGGCTAAGGGTCTTGCTCAGGGACCCTGAGGGATTTAAACCAGGGAACTTGCAACCTATCCGGGACACAAGTGCCTGTCTCTAACAATCAGGCCACCATTCCTTTTTTTGTCTTTTTTTAATAGAGGGAGAAAGTAAAAATTAGGTTAGGGGGGATTTGTGAGGAAGACCAAAAAGAGGAGCATCACAGTAGAAAGTTTCAGCCCTACTACAGACCTTTAAGACAGTAAAACAGAATCTAGCTCTTCTCAGGTATTTCACCGAAGCCATAGGAACCATTTATGACTCAATTAAAGGAGACAGAAAAATGGAGGTCACCTCTTGGTGTCCCGACGAACTCGTCAGCAGGACCGGTCTCCCGATGCAAACGCCGGCCAACTTCATAGAATTGAGGCTGAGCTGGGCTAAATTCCATCTGCAGCTTTTGGGTGTTTTATCATCGGCTATAACAGGGAAAAAAATGCACAAAATTAGTTTTTTTTACTAAGAGCATGTAGAGATTTCATGATATACAGCTAAAGATGATCGATTCGCAGAGCTGCATGTTTTACATTCATGACATTTCAGCCTTAAGAGAGTCCATCCTGTCAGGAAAATGTGAAACAAGGTCGTCAGTTTCGATTTACCCGCCAGTGATTTTCAAACTGACTTTCAGGATTTACTCCACAGTGAAACCTGCTCTGAGTTTGGACTCTGAAGTTCCTGTAAGCAAGTTTAGGCAGAAACGCTCCACCTCCAACACCTAACCATCCCCTCACTCAGCTGGAGCGGAGCAATCCTTACAGGTGCATCTCAAATAAGAATATCACTGAAATGTTTATTTGTCCTAGTAGTTCTGTGAAACTTATATGATACTGTCTTGTGCAATGACCGCAAAGTGCTGGAAAGCAGGGCTGAACGAGTTTGCCAAAAATCAATGTTTCAATTTATTTCAACCATAGCTGCAATTTAATTTTTGACTTTTCTCTGCATTAACCACAAACAACAAAAATGGCCTGCAGATAAATACGTTTGTAAACAAGGACGATTTAAAACAAGAAATGTAACTGTTTTTATGTATCAGAATATTCATATTCAAGAGAACAGCTTGTTGAGTTGGACATCAATCCTTATTGAACACATAGTGCAACCAACAAACAAGTCAATGTATTAAACAGTCTGACCGCTACTTAATGCTTTGGTGAGATTCCTGAAAGGTTCTGGTCAAAACATATTGATCATATAAACTCTAAAACAAGTAATAAAATTAGCTTATGTCACTGCTGCAACTCTCTGCTGTTCCTCGTTACGTAGCCAAGAATTGCAGACCTCTGCGATTCAAGTCTGGTAAAGGGCTTCCCTGACTGTGGACTCGTGCATTATCTCTGTTTCAGGAGCGGCTTAACACCAGGAGTAGTAGCTCATCTCCTGGACACCACTGTCCGGTGGCTCTTGAAGCTCAGCAGTCGTCACTTCGTGAATCTCCCCAAACTCCAAGAACGAGCTTTGCTACACGAGCCTCTCAGGGCTGCGGTCATCCCAGGTGCACATTTTTTCCTTCCACTTAACTTTTCTTTAACATGCACACCACTCTCTGAACAGCGAGCCAGAGTTTGTGGTTTACCCTCCTCCTCTCAAGATTGCCAGCGACTGCAAGACAACCATCAGGTCAGCAGTCTTCACAATGCCTGAGTAGGTCATAACATCTCTATGCTAACAATCTTTTCTCATTTCACTTTATTTAATATTCTAACTATATGAGAAAGCCAATTTAGACATATCATTAGCTGTGAACCAAAAGTCATAATTGAACTATATCATTCTCTGTGTAATGATTTTTTTTTACTACATGCTTTTTTTGTGTCCTGAATTTAATTACACATGAAACAACCTTTTGATGACAATGATTTAATCAGATATTATTTTATACATAAGGCACAGGTAAGAAGGAGCATCTTTTTAGGCCGGTGCAACATCATTTATGCTCACATGCTGGTGAAGATTGTCAAATAAGTCCAGTTACTTTGTTTTCTAACCATTTAGCTCACAACATTATGAGGTGTTATACAAAATAATTGATATATGTTTGTTTTAATGTGCTATATAAATGAACAAACTTGATATAAATAAAAATATGCTCTAGTCATTCAGTGTTGTTTTCATTGTTTCATTAATACTACTTTCCTGGCTTATGTACTGTTTTGGTTATGGCTCTACATGTTAATTCTCATGCACACTGAATCTGTTACGTTGTGCCAGACAACACAGTTAATCTTTAATTCATTATTATTATTTCTCGTAATATTGTAATATTTTAAGGGTGTTACAACATGTATAAAACTGTAACAACTTCTCCAGGCCGAAAACAAAGGATGTCATGCTGGTTAGTGTGTTATCTATGCCGCTGGGCATATAAAAAAGGGAAAAAATAAAGAAAACATATTATCATTCTTCCATAGAATCAGCTGGAGGAGCATCTATCAGCATCACAGAGCAAAAAGAAGCCCACATCCTCACTATACCGAGAACTTCATTTTCACATCAGTTTGCATAAACTTTAGCTGATAAAAATCAGAACCATGCACCAAATTCTTACCTTTTTCTATGAAATCCAGAACCGAGAATGAGCTGCAGCTGGAAGTTTTGCAGCTTCCTCCTTCCAGTCCAGATGTTTGCAGGTTGCAGGACTCATCCTTCTGTAGCTGTGAATTATCTGCGTCACTCGCTCTTTTCGATTTGCTTTTATTCTTCTTGGAAGACATTATCACAGTGGAAATATTCTCCACGTGAAAGTGGAAACGTGTGTAAACATGGAGCGCAGCCGTGCACTTCCTGGTTAAAGTTGAGCCCCGCCTCCTTCTACTGTAATGCACCTAAAAGCACGGACCAATGCCTTTCTACAGCTGCTGCGTGCTTGTTTCTGTTTGTGAACAGGTTAAATTAACAAACTGATTTCTTATTAGAAACGTTTGTTTTTAAGAATTAATACATTTATATATATTTCTATATTTATTAGAAAGTGGAATGGATCAACCTTGAAAAAGATCAGTGCAGAGCAAAATCCCATAAAAAATATATTTTAGGTATATTTCATAACTGATTTAAAAAAACATTACATTAAAAGGTTTAAATTGTGTCAGAAACACATTTACCTTATTGTCTTTCGTTCGGGATTAACCCAATATGACATGCTGGTTTATTTCTTGTACTTTTCATCAGTTATTTTGGATTTACGTTTAGCTTATAGATGCTATAACGAACACTCGATGAGGATCGCTCCCGGTATTTAGGCCAAAATTTCAAAACATTAATTTATGTTAGCGGCTATAATACAAAGCCGAATTTTAATATAGTACCGTGTGAATACGTGACAACGAATTTAGCTGTAGAAATGGAAAATAATCGACATTAAGATCAGAGTTTCGTTACAGGCAGTTTAGCTGCAGCGAGCTTCTTTATGCGCATTTCCGCCAATCATTACGGTATTTATGCAATT
The DNA here is from genome assembly GCF_011125445.2 of Fundulus heteroclitus. Taxonomy (NCBI): domain Eukaryota; kingdom Metazoa; phylum Chordata; class Actinopteri; order Cyprinodontiformes; family Fundulidae; genus Fundulus; species Fundulus heteroclitus. The sequence goes on from NC_046383.1 coordinate 10,951,715, forward strand.
TCCAGTTTGGACTTTATGTAACTGTACGGAACATGATGCTAACATGCCGGTGTTGAAGTGAAGACGTGTATTTTATTGAAAAGTCGCTTTGTTGTTGTTGTTTTTTTTATTTTATTTTTTTTCTGTAACATGGCTGTCTGTGCCTTCCTGCCCAGACTGTCCCCGCTGCTCAGAGGCCGTTTCGGCTGTAAAGTTCGGGCGTTTTCGTGCGCCGTCGCCTGCTCCCAGCTTCACAAGGTGGAGGGACCCGGCGCTTTGACGGGCAAAGTGGACCGGTTCGGTGGAGTGACAGTGAACCTAGCTGAGGCCGGACTGCCGTCGGACATAAGCGAACATGCATTCAGCAGATTGCTGCAAGGTCTGTTGTCCTGAAGCTGCAACTCGTTAAGATGACATCAGTGATGTGCAACACACACGAGGAGGCAGCTTCCATATTTTTAATCACAAAGTAGTGTTCAGTGATGTTTATTATTGCTAAAGTTATGCAAAAGGTATAACTGGTTACACCGGAAAACCCCTTTTGGGCTTATTGACAGTTACTTCCATTACTTAAATGGCAACAAATCAGTTGGAATCGCTTGAATCAATGCAGGTTTTCCATGTAGAACTTAAGAGCAAAAAAACAACAACAACAACAAAAAAAACAATCTTAACAGAATTTACTTTACGTGACAGAAATCATCAATCAACCAATTTCCTGCCCGGTCCAAACTGGATCCAATTCATTCCAGTACAATCCAACTGGAGATTCAGTTCCAGATTTAATTACATATAATCCATGACAGTCTAATGCACTAGAGTCAAATCCAGTTCCTCTTAAAATACCAGCTGGGAAAAGGGTGTAAAGAAGCCCAGCCTGCTGGATCAAGTATCTGACTTTGCAGCAATCCCTCCGCCCTAGCAAGCATGAGGCAACAGTGGAGAAGAACTGCTCGCTTTTAACAGGGAGAAATCCCCCACAAAACATGGCTGCTCTCAGCTGCGAGCTACAGGGAGAAGGACAAAAAAAGTTAGTCCCCTCTGCTTTCATGCACCTCAATAAAATCCAGTGCAAACAACTGCCTTTAACGCTGCAAAAAGGGAACTAAAAGTAAGTACAATTGTTATTGAAATTAGTGTATTTATCCTTGATTATCTGCTAATGGAATAAGATTTTTGCATTTAAAATAGGATTAACTCATCTCCATCGTCTTAGTTCAAGTGCAGTATATCTAATTATCTAATTTATGGGTTGAAATACCCATTCTATTGGCAGATAATCTCATTTTCTTGCTCAAATCAAGAACAAATACACTAATTTCAAGAAAAAATTTGAATTACCTTAAGTTCCCTTTTTGCAGTGAAGTCACCCAGTCCATCTGTGTGAAACTTAATCTCAGTATAAATACTGCTTTTCTGTCCTCAGAGGTGTTTTAGGGAACATTAATTAATGAACAACCGTCATCATTTAGACCACGGCAGGTTATAAAATGTGAAAAAGTTCAAGAGGTGTGAATACGTTTTTCAAGACGTTGCTGGTGTTGAAGGGACATTTTGATTTGAATTCATGTTTCAGAGCTTGTGGATTCTTGCTAATGCCTGATGTCTGAACCTTGCAGACTCTTTAGTCCAGTGGAAGGCTGAGGGAAAGATGGCGGTGTGGCTACGGGTTCCCATCTCGCTGAGTCGATGCGCTGCTGCAGCAGCGGCTCACGGCTTCACCTTCCACCATGCCAAGAGCGATCACGCCATGCTGGCTCTGTGGCTGGGAGAAGCAGAAAGCAGACTGCCGGGGTTTGCTACTCATCAGGTTGGAGTGGCAGGTAGGCATTTATGGCCCAAAACTCGTTTTTATCGTTTCATCTCTGGAGTAATGTTGATCAGGAAGTCTCACGTCAGTTTTCTGATGAATTTTATGAGAGAAAATGATCTCAAAAAAATATCTTCTGATTTAATTGTGTAATCCACTTTAATCCACCGTCATGTGATACCAAACTTCTCTGGTTCATAGACCCCAAGGAACTTGGCTAGAGCCACCAGATTCCAGAAGTATGATGTTTTCTTTTATAATAATAATAATAATAATAATAATAATAATAATAATAATAATAATAATAATAATAATAATAATTATTATTATTATTATTATTATTATTATTATTATTATTATTATTATTATTATTATTTTGTAATTTCAGCATTGAAAGAAAATATTTTGAATTGGTGGTTGCTAGTGTTGTAATCCACCAGCAGAGGGCACGAGTGACTTTAATGTCTTCGCCACAGTTGCATGAAGATGCGTGAAGCATGTCAGAACATGTCCAGAGCATCCTCTTTGAACAGAAATCCCCGCTCTGTTTGCCAAAAACTGCTTTAAACAAAACTTGTGCGACGTTTGAACGTGACACAGCACCAAGGAATCAAAGATGCAACGGTTTGCAACAATGCCTGGGTTCCTGGGTGCAGAGAGAAGTTGTGCAATAAAGTGCTTAGACAGATGCGTGTGATGTTAATCACCAGTTCTGGTGCTTCCCAGCTCAGTTTGTGTTGTTGTCTTCATCGTCTCAAGACACTCACACAATAAGACGAGCAAGATAAATTCAGATTTAAGCAGAAACAGTCCATTTAAATCCACATTAAGTTCAAATCAACATAATTCATTACAATACAATCTGCTTTGAAAATTCGATTCAGATCCAGTTAGATTCTGCTCAGCTCACTCAAGCAATAACACTACAAATAATCCACAACTGTGGAAATTTACCTTTGGCTTCACATAGTGGTTAAAAACATAAAAAGCAGCACTATTGCGTTTGGTGTGAAAGATTTTTTTTTTAATAAATGTTCTCAGTTGCTCTTGCGGCTCAATTTTGCTTTCCAGAAAAGCAGCTCATCACATTTCTGGGTCAGTTTGTTGGACCTTTTTTGCTTTATTTACCCTTGATACAAATCTCCCAGCATTCTTTGCACAATAAGCACCTTAATACCTCATTTTCTGTTATCTGCGACTTCTGAAGGACAACTAGTTCATACAACTTTTGAATCATCCTTTTATTTTTTTAATCTCTCTTGAACGCTACAATGAAAATAAAAAAAACACTGTAATGCTTGTTCATTGCCTGTTTTTTTGCCTTTATTATGTATACTCTGAACCGGAGTGGCCAAAGAGAAATTTCACCACAGTAAAACGTGGTGAGAATAAAGACTCTTTGAATCTTCGCTCTGTGCCGACGATTCCTGGCAGCCTGTTTTAATTCTTTGCTCACCAATTGTCCACACCAAGGGCGCATGTTAAAAGCTAAAACACTTTCAATAACATGCTTATAACAAAAACCTTTTGCTTACATTGCAAGCATTCAATTCCCTTATTAAATACTTAAACCGCATCACTGAAAAACATAGTATTCTATCAATAAAGGTTACGGCGTATTTGAATTCATTAACCATGTCAATCACTGATGAAAACAGGTGACAGATTTTTTTTTGTCAAACTGCCACTATTTCATCAGTCCTGCTCTCATTAATAAACAAATCTCTGGTCTTACGCCATTCAATCAGATCAAAAATATGATTAAAATAAGCAGAATGCTTCTCAGAGCCATTTGACTCCATAATACCAACACAAATCGTGTCATCTGTATACTTATAGAGATGGCAGTATAGATCTATGAGTTGCATCTTATTTGTGTCAAAGGAGAACAAAACAGGAGAAACCAACACTTCCATGGGGTGCTCCTGCACTAAATCACTAAAACACTGATCCAGAGGTGTACTTTCTATGGTTAGAAAAACAGAGAGAGCACAAAGTTAATGGCAGTAACACCCTTTTCACTGGTTCTGCCGAGAAAAGGGACGCCACCACGCTAGGAGCACTTCCTGTGGGACAGAAAATCTAAAGAACAGCAGCAAAGTCCTCCACAAAGGGTAGAGATATCGCTAAATACAGAAGCACTGCTCTAGTGTGTTGTTCCACGGGAAAGAACCACAGAGAAATCTGATAAATAATGCCAAAAATAGTGGAATAGTGCAAAGGAGAGACTTGGCCAGGTGTAGCTTCGATGATCAGAGGAGCAAAGTGCTTCATGCCTGGACCAGACGTATGTTCCCTGGAAAGGATACACGGAGAGAGAAAAATTGATAAACAAAGGTTAGCAGAGGTGATGAAAGGGGTCAGTAAATTTTAAAACCCAAACCCTGTGGCCTCAGGGTAACTTTCTTATCAGAACGGAAATGTTCAAGCCTTGTATTAAACCTAAAATTGAATCTGGGCAAATTTTGTGTATTTGGAAGTAAGCGCTAAAAATAACCACATGTGGCGCTGCTTTCCTCAGAAATCTGTTGCTTTGACTTAACAGATATAAACCTTATGATCGGTGGCGATAGCGGGAAGGCAGGCGTGATCACCACGCAGCGCTCTGATTGGCAGGGTGGCGTTCACAGCCGTAATTCCCCCGCTGCCGAAGTTGTGTGCTGCAGCTCTGTTTGGTCCAATGTGGCGACATTAAAGGCTAGCATGGCTAATATGTCAGAGGAAACGTATAACTGAGCCTGTGTTTATTGTGAAACTGAGTACGACAAACATATAATCTCTTATTTCAGCTGTTTCATCAAGATTTATTATCATCATGTAACTATAATGACTCAGAATTCACACGGATTCACACGAAACACGGAGACACAGACCAGATAGTGTTCGAGTAGCTGAATGCACCAAGACTTCCTGACAGGCTAAAAGCGTGCAGATAGTCCTTAGCATCTGATAGATTTGAATGTTCCAGTCAAAAACAGACAGATAAGAGTCGCTTTACAGAAGATGTAGATAATCACATGAACGTATCAGACAAAACAGAAGACTTTTCAGCAGTGATTCCCTGTTGCAGCTCTAAAATTCAGCTCTAAAAGTTTATTTTCTTTCACATAAACGCCTTACAATCTTTTTCTCTCCGGCCGTATTCCTTCTCCTCATTCCTGCCTCTGGGGCTGAGGTCTACTTAATGATAGCCTCTCTGGACAGAAACCAGGCCTCCTCCTGCATCATATGGCACAGCTGCCGAGGATGACATCAATTTCCACTTCCAGGTCCAAGTCAAGCTTTTAGGACAACCCATCCATCTTTATGCGTGTGTGACATTCATTCAGACGGAGTCGCCGGAAAAGACAGTGGCCCGTTTTTCCTTCCTTCCTTCCTCCTCCTCCTCCTCCTCCTTCGTCTGAGCTGTCATCAGCAGCACATAGTTGCTTCTCTTAGTCACTACCTGCAGGGAAAAAAAACATATATTTTCAGGCGGGAGAAAAAATGTTAAATCTTAAAAGTGGGACGTTGACATCATTCTCAAGCACAGTTGAGTCACTCATCTGTTTATGTCTGAAAATATTGAGGTTTTTCCCAATATTTTCCATTAATTACATGTCTGTGTGTGTTTGTATTTAAAGCATTATTACTTTTAATGTTTTTCACCTCAGTTGCTTATTTGTATTTGCCTTTATTTATTTGTAAAGGGGATTATCCATATTAATAATTGTGTGAGCCAAATCTAGCCAGACTAGACAGAAACGCAGTGAAACCCTAAACAACAGAAGAATACTGAGGTCTAAAGACGTTAAAAGCACCACTACTTAAAAAAAAAAATAACGACTGTCCAGAGTTGTTAAAATGAAGGGGGAAAAATGCTAAAATAAGTTACAAAATATCCACATAGGGATGCCATTGCATGTTATCAGAATTAAGTTTTACCTATGCTCTGGACATTGATCTAATAAACGAATAAGCTTTGATGTGTAGATAAGAAAAATCTGAATTGTGTGGCTGACTTTCAATCTCTAGCTTTAGGAAAGCTTTGGTACTTTTACCAATTTTAACCTTAAGAACAGCAACATGGGGAGGTTGGTCATTCATTATTCAAGCTGGCAGCAAAGGGAATGTCAGGGGTGAATCTTGAAGAAAAGCGATGAGGTCCCCCCCCCCCCCCCCCGTTGTTCCTAGGGCCAGAACACAAAAACTGTCAGATTAAATTAGTAATTTAATCTGAATAAAAATAAAAGGAGCCATACAAGAAAACATGAACATGTCAGCTCCAAATGTTTCTTTTCCTGCCTCCAAGTAATGGCGCCGACACATTTTAGTACTATTATTACTATTATTATTATTATTATTATTATTATTATTATTATTTCCCAGTTAGTGTTTAAGCTCAGTGTGTAAATATGGAAATACTGCTGGATGGATGGATGGATGGATGAATGGATGGATGGATGGATGGATGGAGTGATGGATGGACAGACTGTTGGATGGGTGGAGTGATGGATGGATGGGTGGATGGATAGACGGATGGATGGATGGGTTGAGTGATGGATGGATGGAGTGATGGATGGATGAATGGATGGAGTGATGAATGGATGGATGGATGAATGGATGGTGTGATGAATGTATGGGTGGATGGATGGACGGACGGATGAATGGATGGATGGACAGACGGTTGGATGGGTGGAGTGATGGACAGATGGATGGATGGATGGATGGATGGACGGAGTGATGGATGGATGGATGGATGAATGGATGGATGGATGGATGGAGTGACAGACGGATGGATGGATGGAGTGATGAATGGACAGATGGAGTGATGGATGGAGTGATGGATGGATGAGTTGACTTTATTCTCTGACACTTTGTCGGTGACACATGGCTCTGCGCTGCATGGTGGAGTGATGGATGGATGGATGGAATCGATGGATGGAGTGACAGACGGATGGATGGAGTGATGGATGGATGAGTTGACTTTATTCTTTGACACGTTGTCGGTGACACATGGCTCTGCGCTGCATGGTGGAGTGATGGATGGATGGATGGAATCGATGGATGGAGTGACAGACGGATGGATGGAGTGATGGATGGATGAGTTGACTTTATTCTCTGACACGTTGTCGGTGACACATGGCTCTGCGCTGCATGGTGGAGTGTGAGTTCCTGGTGAACTGGAGTCATGACTGAAGCTCCTGCTGTGGAGATGTTCACCTGGGCAGGAATACGTCACTTTGGTAGAATCTCCCCACATAACTTCTGGTAAATATTTTCTCACAGGAGTTAATTCCTGATGGAGCGGCCCAGGAAACAGGAAGCAATGTTCTCCTCCAGTGTTAAACATTAACAGGTGATTATTCTGCTTTCCTGCTCAAGGTGCGGTCGTTGATGAGTCCACGGGAAAAGTTCTGGTCGTCCAAGACAAAAATAAGGTAAATGTCTATGTGGAGTAAACGATGTTACGTGTAAGTTCATAATTTCCCTTAAGTTGTAGTGACAGCAGAATCCATCTGCCTTCAGCTACCTGTACCTTTTAAAGTGAACTAGTCAAGGGAGTCGAAATGCACCATTTTGGCTTTTTCCGTATGATTTCCTGCTTTCTTTAAGGTCCTACCTGCTGATTTCAGCCTCAATCCTTTTTTTCCCTTTTTTAGAAGACTTGAAGACATAAAAAGGAGGGGGGGGGAGTGATTCAGGTTTTTGGAAAGAATTAAGAGTTTTAAATCTAACTGAAGATTAGCCCCCTTTTCAATGCTCTTTAGCAACAATAACGCACTTTTATCTGACTAACTGAGACAGACACACTTATCATATGTCCAGATCTTCATCTGAGACTCCTCTACAAACAGATGATAGCATCCCACATTTTAAATTTCAAGAATAAATTCCAAATATCAAAAATTGTGCCTAAAACTTTGCCAAAATGGCACAAAAAAATTGAAGATATGCCTAGATTATTTTTTTTTCCAATCTAAACATGTGTAACTTCTCACTTGTTTGTTGGACACCAAACTGGCTACAGACTTAACCAATATATTGTTTTTATTTCCTTCTTTATAGCAAAAGTAAAAAAGTTCTGTAGGTAAACATCTGTTTTGGTTTTTTTTTAGGCAAAATCATTTTTTTTGGACATTTAAATCTCATTTACACAGGCCCAGAATAATTTACTCTCACATTTTCACACCCACATCATCCTCCAGGACTTTTATGTTAGTCGATAGCAAGATTAGCAGTTTAGGCATTATACAAGTTGAGAAATACCTCATAGAATATGACTATGCACTTTTTTTTTTTTTTTTTTGCAAAATACACCATCAGGTTTAAGAGGTTAAGCACAAACCTGATACTTTTATAGGCTGAAAATGCCAGCAGTGTTTAGTTTTTCTGCATTTAAGGGGGGAAAGAACATATTTTTCAGCATTTGACCCATCAGTCACAGATTTAGGGAAAATGGGCACATTCCAGTCTCAGAAGGACTGATCGGTGCGTCTCTAGCTGTTGAAAATCACAGGAATACAAAGACCAGAAGGGCTCTAAACAGATAACCAGCTCCTGGTGTGAATGAAGAAATCCAGCAGCACAAAGTAGTTTTCATGCCTTTGTTTAGATGCAAAAGTTTAACAACGCTCTCCTAAGATTCAGAGCTTTAGGTAATTAGTATGAATAATGAGCCAGAAAATCACAGATATCCTGTCGCTGCACAAAATGCTTCGTCTTGTTTATTCGCTGACCCGTCTTGCTTCTGTTTATCCAAAGCGGTGCCGCAGCTCCTCCCAGACATTAAGCTCCTTTAACAGTTAAATCGGCGCCAAGCAGCAAACAACCTGTTTACATGAGCTGAATGTGCGCTGCGGTCAGGATCCCGCTCCTCAGCCAACGCTGCTTTTCAGCTTCCGTTTCAATGGAGCGCTTTCAAAATGTCCCTGCTTGCCCTACCCATGTGTGCATGCCCAGTCTCACAGATAAGATCCCCACCAATGCGGGAGAAGCAATGCAAAATGCTGCTGCAGTTCATCAGATATATATTTTTAGGGTCAGTAGTTTCAGAGAGAGCCAGTAAGAGCTCAAAAAAAGGTTTAAATGTCCCTCTGCAAGTTGCACCTTCGTCGTGTCCTTTCTGCAGCAATCAGCAAGCTTCTGGCGTAATTCTAGTTGGATGTTTAACAGCTATTAATCCATGGTTTTATAGTTGCAGACTCATGGGGGGCGGGTCCACGCTGCACAGCTCACCAGTCCATCACAGAGACACACAGGACGGACAGACCTGCACACACTCACACCTGAGGGCGATTTTAGAGCAATCAGTCAGCCCGACAGTTACCTCGAGTACCGTTGGTTCATGCAGATGGAGACGTTTTGTTTTTAATTAGGGTAAAAAAAAAAAGAAATTACGGGAAAGTTAAAGTCTGGAAATGTCAAGTACAACACAAGTAATTTTGATAACCACACATTTTATATCCTCTTTAAATTCATGGTAAATAGGATAACATGTGCAAACTTCGGTGCATCCAAATCTGCTTTTAATTAATTTCTTAAAATACAGCAAGAGATTTGAAAGAAAGACCGACCCGGACCCTGTTCTTATTGAAGATTAAAAATAGAATTATTTATTTATTGTCCAACTGAGCAAACTACATAACCATCCTTTCATACGACAAAAGAGCAAAACCTCTTTAAAGTTCTGGATATACGGTGATTTACACGTTCCATTCCTACAGAAAATCTGATTCATTGAATTCAAATATTGCACACTCATAATCTGTGGTGCAGGTAAATAAAAATGCACAGAAGAACTTTTAAATTTTTTTTTTTTTTGTTGCTGTTAAATTTCTGGACCCTCAAATATTTTTGAGTTGATCATTTTGGCCCCTGTGACGAAAAGTTTAGACACCCCAAGATTAAACCAAGAGCCAATCAAGGCCAGGTTTGCTTTGATGAACTAAGGAGGACATAAGGCGCGCTGCTAACGACTCGTAGATGAACCTAAAGGTGGAAGAGTGAGTGGCCTGGAAGTGACACGGCTGCTTTATCTCTCCTCCTCCTCTTCCTCCTCCTCCTCCTCCTCAGCAAGAGGTTTACTGGAACTGAGGAGTTCAACATCCTGGTCCTTTGGCAGCAAAAAGTCCCCATGAGGCTGAATGAGTTCACCGAGAGTTAGCAACTTTCCTGGAAAGAAACTAAGACATCAGAACTGTTACATCAGCGCAAACAACGAGCCACCGACCCTCGTTTTGTGTGGAATGAAGTGGGGAAAACGTGAACAACTTTACCATCGTTTAGATTTAATTTCCTCATAATTTCCTGGTGGACTTGACAAAGGTTCTTGACCAGGGTCAGCGTTCTCTCAGTTCCCCTTTGGATCAAGCATCGACTCGTTCAGCTCAGACACAAACATCCCTTCAAGCAGCACAGAATCTCTTTATTTCTCTCTGACTGCACATTGTAGAAGAGACACCGAACAAAAAAAAATGCCTTTTATCAGCTTTACATGTCACCTAAAGCTGCAGTGCAGCATCTACAAAAATAAAAAAAACAACAACACACAGAGAGGTCTTAATTTAACCAGCAGCATGTTATTAAATATCAGATGGTGGTGAAGCAGCGTTGTCCGGGTCGCTTTAGCTCAGCGAGGGAGCGGAGCCTTTTCCCGTTCCTGTGTAATCATTAGCTCTGCTGTCAACTACTGAGGTCCATCGTTTTGAAGAGGAGAAAAAAAAACATGTTGAGGATTTACGGAGCGAAGTCGGTGATGCTATGCTGATGGCGTCTGCCTGCGATTCAGTTCCAGTGGTGACGTTTCGTCACGACTTGTGTAAAATGTCCGCTTTCCTCTCCGATTCCAGACCAAGAACGCCTGGAAGTTTCCTGGCGGTTTGTCGGACCCAGGCGAGAATATCGGTGAGTGCAGAGAAAGAGAAAGGAAAAGAAAAAAAAAAACTACTACAGTACATCTAACTAAATCCTTTAGAATATACAATATACATTCATTTGATCTGTACAAAACAGAGGCACATGATCATTTGTTTCTCCCACTGAAAAGTTTGTAACATTTTAAAAGCAGCGTTTAAAGTATTTACACGTTCCACACCAGGAGCAGCATCAAACTGTTTTTGTTTTTACAAAAGAAAAAAGAAAATATATGCTTCTTCCATTTTTTCCCCCCTAACATTTGAATTGCAGGCCTGGAAGCCATATAATCATATTTATAATTGTCAGGCTCCTCTAAATTTCCTCATATTTTACTTCAAATCAGTTCAGGTTACCTGGAGTTGTTAAAGTGGTCCAGATTAGTAGTTTAAAAGTGCTTCTTTGGACTCTTGTTCCTTTTTTGCTCATAAGGATGTACAACACAATAATCTTTGTGTTCAGGTGGACCAACAAACTATTCTGGAGCTGACCCGCCACATATAGCAGACCCTCGTTAGTTCAATACTTTTTCATCTACTTTCTTTGGGCTGATCCATTGTTAGGGATGGGGGGTTAAAGTCACAGCAGCTTCAGAGGTGGTACTCTCCATTCTAAATACATTTTAGGTACATTTTAGGCGTAAAAGCCTGCATTAGGATGGTCGTAATGCCAAACCTTCCCTCCAGCAACAGACACTGACGGTCAGGTAGAAGGAGAGGACTAGAAAGGAGTGAAAAAGCAACCAAACTTTAAGGGAAAGAGCCTTCAAAAAGCCCCGGAGAACAAATTATCTCGACCACTTTTAAAGATTACAGTGACGTCTGACCCGCAGGAAGCAAAGCGTAAAGAAATAAGGGGGTGGTTTAAAATCTTTGCACACTGACCTAAACGTGTGACCAATCTCCCCCAGGAGCCACCGCTGTCCGGGAAGTGTTCGAAGAGACGGGCATTCGCTCCGAGTTCAGATCGCTGCTCAGCATCCGGCAGCAGCACCAGCACCCCGGCGCCTTCGGCATGTCCGACATGTACATCATCTGCCGGCTGAGCCCGCTCACCTACGACATCAACTTCTGCACGCACGAGTGTCTGCGCTGCGAGTGGCTGGCCGTGAGCGAGCTGGCCGAGACCAGCAGCACCACGCCCATCACGTCCCGCGTGGCCCGGCTGCTGCTGCACGGCCTGGAGCGAGGCTTCGACCGGATCGACCTCACCATGGAGGAGCTGCCAGCCGTTTACTCCGGCATGTTTTACCAGCTGTACCACAGACAGCTTCCTGCTGAGCCGTAGAGCTCAGCCAGGGTGGTACGGCCCAGTGTTAAACTGGTTTAAAGGCTGGACTCTACAAGCTAGTTTGGGTTCTGCAGGTTCCGTAGTCTGTCACTTTCTCAGGATTAGGTTCGGTTAAGTTGTAGCTGCTGAAACACGTTCTTGTGACTGGCATGAACTGTCATATTTATTAAACGTGCTCCGTTTTTAATTTAATACTCTTCTCTCAGTTTAAAGTCTAAATCTGTTAAACTGATTGTGATTTTGCACTAATTTTATGTTACAGAGATGAGAGAACGCTTTAAAAGCTTATTTGCATCCATCAAACATGACAATTAAATAGTCTGGAAAGTGTTCCTGCAATATTAAAAATGGGTTTTTACTGTAGCCTGCTTATTTGTTGGCTCTACTTGGTTTTATGGTTGCCATCTGTGGAGTAATCCTGGAGTTATACGTTTAAATATGTGGCACCGTTGGGGAAGTGAAGCTGAATAATGTCAGATAGGTTCAGGATAAAACATCACAGCTGTTTTTGGCAATGTCAACGCAACACTGCGGTCACTGCCTTCACGTCGTCTCTCTCTGTCTCAACCCCGGTTAGCACTTTGCAGACATTGGAAGAAAGAGAATGGCCTTCTGACCCGGTCCGGTTTTGCTGCCGGACTTGTACTGGCCAGTCCTCTTCAGCGCCACGTACATGTTCGGGTACTTCCTGGAGCGGTACGTGTTGTAGTTGTTGCTCTCGAGCCTCTCCAGGAAGTAGCACTCGTCCGTCGCTCGTCTCTGAAGGGAGAGGCAGAGAACACGGTCACGTTAGTGACTTTTCATTCATCCCGGTGAAGCCTGGTTGTTTCTGCTGGTTTTTGTTGTGAAAAATAATATTCCACTGTCAGACCGTGTACTGAGAATAAAAATCAACCAGGAAGGAAGGAAACAATACGTCTGGTTCGTTTTCAGTGTCGTTAGCATAGCTAGCATGACTAAAACAGCAGTGTCTGTAGGTACGCTCTAGAAAGTGTAGACCTCTATCGATCCAGGGGAACTCTGAGATGTCCAAAAGGCTGCAAACGTTCCCGGCCAAAAGTCTTGCTCTCTCTCGCTCTCTCACAGCTCGAATAGATCCTAAATATGGCTTTGCATGATGCAGAAGGCTTCTTTCACGTATTTGCAGCGGTAGGTGGAGTAACCAAAAATTGTGCTTGAATCAGAGTAGCTCTGCTTCAACATATTTTTACTCAAATAAAAGTAAAAAGTAGTCCTCCAAAAAGAAGTATTTAGTAAAACTGCTTCTCAAGTATTGAGTAAAATCAGAGAAACAGATCAAGACATCTGTTTAATTTGTAAAAAAATATGTAATTAATACAAAGTTATGTGCAAACTGGTATTTTAAAGATTCCATTAAAAATAAATAAATACAGAATAACAACTTCAGGCAGGAGAAAAACAACTTCAAATGTAATTTTTTCACCTTTGAAACCAATTACAGTTGGATAGTTTGTACATTTATACATGTCAAGGTAGTTCCAGTGACAATAATGCATCTACTGCATTTTACTATATATTCACTTTAACATAAATTGTCAGTTTAAGTCTGAGACTGGTGCAGTTTTTCTTTAACATGTTTGTTCTTTATTCAGGGAAGTTATTAGAGCAGAAATTGTACTTAGGTAAGATTAGCGTTACTTTAAAGTAATATTACTAAAGTAGAAGTAAAATGTATGGTGCAGTAAAACTACTTGCAAGTACATTTCTTTCAAAAAGTTACTCAAGTAAATGTAACTAGTTACTACCCACCTCTGCATATTAGTGCTTAGAAGGCAATTTTAAACTTATTTTGGAAATACTTTCCACACCAGATAGTGTTAGCACCATCTAGTAGCCCTAAGGTTTGGTCCAATTACTGGTCAAGACAGATCAAGCTGAAAATGGGCCGATTTGTTTTTTATACACAAATATAAAGATACCTTTGTACCTTTTATTGTGTTTTTGTAAATTATGGTGATACGTAATCATAAAAATGCTCAAATTGCACAGTAAATTTTTCTGAATAGTTTATTTTCTGAAGATTTTCATATTAGACCCTCCTTCCATTAATCGTTGACCCATGTTGAGTAGAAAATGTCGGGTTGGAGATGGCTTTCTTTACCCCAGAATAGTCTGACTCATTACAATGAAAAGGTTTTACACAAAAAAAATAGACAAAGGTTCAAAACATAAAACTTTTAGTATAAAATGCTCAAACTTATGTGGTTTATCCATCACTAAAAACACAAACCACTTATGGTCTGATGCGTTCAAGGACATTTTAAGATGGGCAGGGTCAGACTTTTTTACTTTTTATTCTAGTTTTCCTTCAGGTAACAAATGATCGTAATGAGATAAAAAACAAACAAAGAAAAAAACAGGGACACTTCTTTACAAATCCGCACACAGACAACAGAACCGACTCAGGAGGCAGCCTCTCGTTAGGAGGAGGAAATACTGACTCCTAATTATGCAGTACAAGGCTTTACAACTAGCAACCCTCGTAAATCAACACCACTTGATTTACTTTCCGTGCCACTGGAAGCAACAAAGCAGCAGTGTGGGTTTACTATCACCAATGTGCAGAAAATCCTCACACACTCTTCAGTTTGGGACAAAACAGTTTTTCAGGGAATTCATTAATTATATTTAAAAAAAAAGGTAGAAAATGGAAAATATTTCAGTCAATCAGGCTGAGACCAAAGGTTTAATAGATGTTTGACTCCTTTACGGTACAACCATGTACATGACTGAGTATAAGCAGGAAAAACTAGCATAAATTTCATCATCAACATCGTCATCATTTGTGGATCATATTTCTCAAAGAATGAGAAAATTCTGGAGAAAGCTTTATAAAGCAAAGAAAGCTGAACACAAGAGTACAACAGTCCCCAATAACAAAAGAAAACTTGTGACACTTCTATGAGCCGTCAAATCTAAAAGGTACTAAACAACTGAAATAATTTAACAAATGTACTTTTCTCACGTCTCAGACACTTTACAAGTAACGTTTAAAATAACGTTCCTTATATTGAAGTTTTCCAAAACAAAAAAGGATTGAAAGAGTTATTTAACAGAAAATAGTTTGCATTTCCCTTTTATCCACATTATTATCTAAAACTTAGCTGCCTGTGCTTTGTGGTGGGATTTGTCACATACCTTATGTTAATATAAATGTTAGAAATGATGTGGAAAGCATCTACAACAGGGTTCACCAACGTTTTCAAACTGAGAGCTACTTCATCGGTACTGTGTCATACGAAGGGCTATCAATTCTGATCTTTGAACTACAAGAGTCCAAACTCACCTTAACTGTACCTTATATAAATATGTTTTTAATGCTTTTTTCATTATTAAATCTATGTCAATAGATTAATAAAATAGCTATTTAAATGTGGTCCTGGGGTCTACCTGGTGCCTGCGGACCCCATGTTGGTGAGCCCTGATCTACAAGGAATCCTCCACGTCTGGGGCCTTCAGGCACTTTTCTGACTGACTTTCAGATGCTCCAGGAACTGCCTGGAACACCGTCGCTCCTCTTCTAATGCTGGCGTGTAGGCTTCAAACATACCCCACAGGCCAGCAAAAAAATAAATAAATCTTTATATTATATAGATTCCTAACATTTCTTTTCAGGTGTAATACATCTATTTATTAGTTGAATTTCTTTTTCTGAAGTGAGTGGCCAAGTCCTTTGAACATTATAAAATTTAAATGTTTTTGTCATGACTGCTTTAGTAAAAATATATATATATATATATCTTGCCATTCAAAAATATAAAGCTATTTAGTTTATTGTGCCGTACGATTAAGAATAAATGTTTTCAAGCAGAACCTGAAAATCTATAAATGCTTTTAGAAATTGTTCATATTTTTTTCTAAATTAAAACCACTAATTTAATTTATTGAAATGGATAATGTCCCGCAGTGGGGAAATTCGGGGTGTTTCATTTAAGCATCCGATTCCTCTACTTAACCCGAGAAATGGTTGTGCCCATGTTGAAAAATAATGAAAAAGTTAAAAGAAAACCAGGAACATAAACACACAAATAGATTAATAGAAAACTAGGGGTTCTGATATTTAAGCCTCTTCTTTTTTAAGTCAGCTCAGTCAGATTCAACAACAGCATCTGTGAACATCACGTCTCTAATCTGGCTATAGATGCTCAAGTGAATGTAAATCTGAACTTTGACTGGGCCGTTCTAACACATGAAGATGCTTGGATCTAAAGCATTGCTGTTTAGCCCAGGATGCATGTTTAAGGGCATTGTCTGCTTGCATTTGTTTTAAAGCATCTGGCAGGTTTTCATCCAGGATTGTCCTGCATTCAGCACCATCCATCTTCTCATCAACTCTGAATAAAAACCTTCCCACAGTAACACGCTTCCACCACCATGCTTCATGCTGGGGATGGTGTGTTCTGATGTGTCGTGTTACTCTTCACTTACACATAGCCTTTAGCACGTAAGAAAAACAGATCAGTTTAGGTCTCATCTAACCAGAGCATTTATTCTTCATGTTTGCTGTTAGACAAACTTCAAACTGGACTTTTCACAGCTATCCTGTCGACAAATTACAGACCTGTATAAACACGCTCTAATGGATCTGTGCAGCTCCTCCAGAGTCACTATGCCCCACCGTGGTAAGCTTGGTCCTCTTGATGTTGACCAGTGTCATCTAACAATCCGCCAAGGTTTGCAATCTAAAACTAACAACTTTATGTGCTAATCGTGTTCTTTTGACACATATGATCCCAAATTACATGGATTGAAGTTTGTAGCTGTAACTTAACAAAATGTATAAAAATCTGAAGGGGATTGACTACTCTTACAAGCCGCTGTAAATGAATGTTTAGAATTTGCTCTTTAAAAGCCACCTGGCTTTTTATTTACGGCTTTTATGATCGCACTGGCCTCGTTTTTAAAACACTTATGGTAATTAACACATATTTAGAGCCTCATTTTGCTTCTATTCTAGTCTACGCTGCGTGGAAAGCGGCTCCAAACTAAACCCCAGTGTCATGACATTTTAAACTTGACATTCGATGCTATGATGTGAGATGACTTTCTG
The DNA here is from genome assembly GCF_011125445.2 of Fundulus heteroclitus. Lineage (NCBI taxonomy): Eukaryota > Metazoa > Chordata > Actinopteri > Cyprinodontiformes > Fundulidae > Fundulus > Fundulus heteroclitus. Next base: position 10,968,760 of record NC_046383.1, read on the forward strand.
TCCCCCCCGTGACTCAGACGTAACGAGACAAAACTAAATAACACAAAGACAAACTGTTTAGACTTTGGAGAAAAAAAAAACATCTCTGTCTATTATGTAATGTCATCATCAACATAGCTGAGTACTTTTATACAAAACAAACAAGGCATTTGTAAAGAGAAGGTCCCTCACCGCTCCAAACAGCCGTCCGTCTCTGTTCATCGCCAGATAGCGGTTCGCACAAACTCCTTTGATGATCACCTCCCCCACTGAGGTCGCCTGCAGCTGAAGCTTTACTGCAGATGAACATAAAAGTTTATTTAAATAGGGTAAACAGAAACCATTTGTACTGCCATGGCGGAATGTTTAAACAAAGAGAGAGAACGAGCGATCCGTTTACTGAACGAAGAAAACTAGAAAAGGAGCATCCTCAGATTCAAAATCAAACAGTCGTGGAGGGAATGGCTTTTTGTTTGTGCTCCATGGCGGCAACAGAGAGACGAATCATATCCAAACTGAACAATATTTGACGAATCAAAGCAACAAACATGATCATGAAGTGAGAAACAAAAAAAATTGGTACACAGGAATATATAAAATGTGTATTTTAGTGACCTCTAGTGGTACATCAGTAGATTACAACCGAATGCAATCTGTTGTTGCCTCTGAAAACCTTATAAGCCCAAGCTTTGAACCAGCCCCCACTACTTTTCAGCAATTATTTACATATATGTAGATTCTACACGTCCATCGGGGCAACAGTGGGAGTTTGTCCTGTAACAGGCAGGTCCGACTGGCACCGACTGTTTGGCAGGTCCGCTTCTGTCAGTCCTCCCCAGGGCAGCTGTGGCTATAGCGCAGCTCACCTGTGTGAAGCGCTTTGCCGTCGTTGGACTTGATAAAGGGCTTGCACAAATACAGGCCATTTACCACGTCTGTGTTTAAATGAAGTTTGTAATTGCTGAAGTAAACATATTTAGATTTAAACATGTTATCTTGAGCACAAATTCAGGAAAAATACCCTGAGCCCCAGCGAGGAGCGAAAAGAGCCTTTCTGAAAAATCTTTGGTTTTGTCTGTACAATTATACTGTAAAAACACCGGAGATTGGCAAATATATAGCACATGTCCATCAATTTGACACTTGAATTTAAGCAAATTAAATTAGTGGCGAAAAACTCAAATTTATATGTATTTAAAAATATAGGTTTTTAATAAAATCCTTAGTGTCCCAATTCGGGAACCCCGAAGAAAAAGTTTGTGTTGAGGAACTTTCCAATAGTAGTCTCTGACTTCTTGTTTCCCTGAGGTATAAAAATTATGTGACGGAGGCTGATTTCCCGTAGCTGCTCTTTAAAACCGGAAAGTCAAAACAACAACGTGTTTAAGGAAAGGCAGATGTCTGTTGATCTTTATCAGTCAGGAAACGGCTACGTGAAAATAGCTTCTCGCTCAACCTGTCCGTATTTACAGTCAGAGTAGTAGTTTAATAAAATGTGAACCAGCTGGAACCACAGCAGCATCTCGGCGGGGGTCACCAAGTCGAGAGATGATATTCACGTGGCGACCAGCTGAGTGCCAGAGAAGAAAACATCTAAAAACAATAAATAAAACACTCAGAAAATTGAAAAGCTTTCTAAATCTGCGGGAACTTTTGGTCAGATCAGCTTAGGTTGAGTTTTTTAGCAGCTCACATCTCATGCTCACTGTTGGGTATGGTGGAGGGTCTGTAATGCTGCGGCCCTGTTTCTTTTGTTTTAAAGCGTTTGAATCCCTGCTGGAGGTCATGGCATGAGCTCTGAATGATCAGGAAAGCTGAAAGGATGTCACCTTGTGTGAGGACATGTTGATTTAGAGATATTACATAAGCAGGAATGGCTAAAGAGCCCTTTCTCTGTACGCTGCAACCTGGATAAGTCAGGGGAGAAGGCCGAGTCTGGTCCTATTAGCAAAAAGTGCAATAAATTAAGAGCATGGATGCTTATAGGCCTGGCTCTGGTGACTTAATTAAAAACTGTTATTTACATTGGGTCTGAACATGCTGCCACTGTAAACACTGAAGCCAAACAGTAGGTGTTCCTTCAACAGCTGAGAACACTTTAATAGTTTCCTCCTTGTTCTGACTAACACTGGGTGACGTCTCATGTGTCGCGAATGAATGAAACACCTCTAAGGAAAGTGGTAGTAGTGAGTTCAATCACATCCGTCCCCAGGCATCGCCGTTACATGACACATGGAGCCTGGTGACCCTGTTTGTTTTTATACAGACTCCTCTTCTCACCAGCAGAGCTCCGGCGCCGCGCGCCAAGCCACCAAAAGAAGGAAGCAGGGGCCTCACAGGAGAAATTACAGGATCCGTCCTAAATTAACCCACATTAAGCCTCTCAATGGAGCCACATCTGTGTGGAGTTAGGGAGGATGGCAGGATGTTTCAAGTCACAGATCAAAGAGGTGCGTTGCCCTGAGTAAAAGCTGCTGTAGGTTTGGATTTTCACAGCATGTGTTCCTGCCGTGAAAGGGAACCGATCTAAAACGTGCAACACCTGGGATTAACGTGAGAGGTAAAAAGTCTGTCCACCTCAGAGGGTTTTGGGATAAGGAAAGAAGTTTTTATTTTTTCCAGCTTCATCTGGCAGGTCTGTCTGGGGTTTAACAAAAGGAGCATTGATGCAGGAACCTCAGGTCACAGCAGGCTTTCTGGGTAAAAAACCATCCCCGCTGAATGCCTTGGAAGGAAATATCGCTTTATGAAACAGTAATCACGTCTGTTAAACTTCCAGAGGAGGAACAGCGAAGACAAAAGGGGCTTCGGGACGTTTTACAAACTATTTCCAAGAGTTTGAATGAAGTATTTGTCTAGCTGACAGGTTGCCCTTTATCTGCAGCAACTCTGCCAGGCATCTGTTTTCCCAGAGTCCTCCCAACTCCCTCCTACTAACTGATGAAACTCCAGGACACGCTTTAAAGTAATCAGTGACTTACCGAGGCCCTCGGAGACATCACCGTCACTCAGGCCAAACAAGCACGCCCGTCTTTTTGCTTGAGCGTTCCTAATAGCTGACCCAAATTCTACCGGGAAGCGTCTCTTTTGTATAACCAGTGATAATCCTGGTGTCTCTGAGAGAGGGCATTTTGATTTGCTGTGCCGTGTGACGTAAAGCCTTCAGTGACTGTGACTCAGCAGGCTGAAGACGTGCACTAAAAGCACCATGCTGTTAAATTCTCCGTCAAATCTGAAGTAAATCTGAAGTAAACTTCTTCTGAACTTTGATTTTCTCCGGTGTTTCCCTACATGTTTCTGTAAATGGATAATTAACCTGAAGTAAGCTGGAAACCTTCTGTTTTCTAGTAAAAAAAAAAAAAAAAAAGAGACACATAAAGAAGCTTTGTTTAATGTCCAAAAGGATGAAAAAGGAGATTGGAAACACTCACTGTGTGGGTCGCTTTTCTCCCGGATTCCATCCACACCCCCGTCGGGTTTGATCCTCAGGAAGAAGCCCCCGTTCTTACAGTACAGCCTCTTGGGGTCCTTGAAGCTCCCCGGGGGAAAGCCGCCGCTGCCGCCGTCTTCAGGTACGGCGGGAAGAGTTGTGATTTCTCCCGAGGCCATCTCCTCCTCTCACGCAGCTTCCTGACAACTGCTTCGCCTCCTTCTGGAGAAGTGCAGGAGCCCCGCCGTGGCCTCCCAGTCCTCCCTCCTCCCCCTTTCGCTGGAGCCCTTCACACAAACCGACTCCACTTAACCTCAGAGGTCAGTGTTCCTGAGCGGCTCCCCTCCCAGGGCAGAACGAGCCCTTTAAGGCCAGAGATCAACCTGATGGAAAAAGTTCATTTCTCATCTTTGTGGCTGCTGGTCTGCTGTATGTGGAGCTGCCGGCTGCCGCTCCGCCGTACATGCAGAAGGCTTTGCATGCAAGTTTTCTGCTCTCCTTGCAGCCGAAGCAGTGCAGCTGGCTTAGATCTCTGATGAAGGCTTTCCCTTCTGGGCCTCAGTTCGCATGCGCCGTGCGAAGCAACCAGACGCACACACAGGCCCGTGCTCACGCCCACTGATCCTCGCCAGCTGAAGCAGCCAACACGGTAAAGGTTGGGAAAAGGGGGACGGGCAGCTTGGAATCTGTCACTGAGGCCTCTAGGAGAAATGAAACCAGAACCAGCAGCGGCCGTATGTGAACAGAACCACTGTTTTCATTCATTCGCTGGCATAGCAGGGAACAGAGGCATAAAAAACGCCGTCCCAGCTGGGAGATCAGCGACTCAGAGAGATTTTCTCTCACTATACAGCAGCTATTTCTAACGGGAGAAAGAAAAAAAAAAAACAGCAGTTTGCTGAAAAAGTCGGCATGACTGAATTATTGTAATTGCTATTTTCAACTTTACGCTGATCAGAGTGATAGAAATGATCTATATAAGGTCCATATAGTGAGTGAATTCAGGAGAACAAATGGGTTTCCTAAATGTTATTCATGACAAAATTCCATAGTTTCCAAATAATTTCCAGGATTCTCAGTCCTTCCTAGATTTATGATTTATACAATTTATAATACAACAGACTGGATGAATAAATGGATGGATGAAAATTAGAGGGATATATGGATGAAAATTGGATAGCTGGATGAACATTGGCGGGAGGGATGGATGGATGGATGAAAATTTGAGAGATGGATGGATGAAAATTGGAGGGAAGGATAAATCAATGGAAATTGGAGGGGTTAATGGATGGATGGGTGAAAACTAGAGGGATAGATGTGTGAATAATGGAGTGATGGATAGATGGATGAAAATTGAGTGAATTCAGGAGAACAAATGGGTTTCCTAAATGTTATTCATGACAAAATTCCATAGTTTCCAAATAATTTCCAGGATTCTCAGTCCTTCCTAGATTTATGATTTATACAATTTATAATACAACAGACTGGATGAATGAATGGATGGATGAAAATTAGAGGGATGGATGGATGAAAACTGGAAAAATGCGTGAATGAAAATTGGATAGATGGATGGATGAATAGAGGAGAGATGGATAGATGAATGGATGAAAATTAGAGGGATATATGGATAAAAATTGGATAGCAGGATGAACATTGGCGGGAGGGAGGGAGGGATGGATGGATGGATAGATGGATGAAAATTTGAGAGATGGATGCATGAAAATTGGAGGGAAGGACAAATGGATGAAAATTGGAGGGGTTAATGGATGGATGGGTGAAAATTAGAGGGATAGATGGATGGATAGATGAAAACTGGAAGAATGCGTGAATGAAAATTGGAGGGATGAATGGGTGAATAGAGGAGGGATGGATAGATGGATGGATGAAAATTGGATGAATGAATGGATGAATAGAGGAGGGATGGATAGATGTATGGATTAAAATTGGAAGGATGAATGAATGGATGAAAATTAGAGGGATATATGGATGAAAATTGGATACCTGTATGAACATTGGAGGGAAGGATAAATCGATGGAAATTGGAGGGGTTAATGGATGGATGGGTGAAAATTAGAGGGATAGGTGGATGAATAATGGAGGGATGGATAGATGGATGAAAATTAGATAGATAGACGAACATTGGAGGGATGATGGATGAAAATTGGAGGGATAAATGAATGGATGGATGAAAATTAAAGGGATAGATGCATGACAAATGGAGGGATAGATTGATGCGTAATGGAAGGATGAATAGATGGATGGATGAAAATTTGAAGAATGGATAAAAACTTGAAGGATGGATGAATAAACATATGAATAACTGAATAGGCTGATAATTGAAGGGAAAAGTTGATTATGGATAAATTAACAGATGTCTGGTGGACAAATTGCTGGAAGGATCCAACTTATAGAAAATTGGAAAAGGAGGAATTCTGGAACACAAAGATTGTTTCATACTGATGATTTTTTAGACGAGGCCTGTAATAAAGTCAAAGAACTAATCCTCATTCTGGATTTATGGAACATAAAAATGGAGAAAATCCAAATTAGGCTGCTGTGATTCTGGTGGAATGGTCTGCAAAAAATATCTGTCTACAATACTCAGATAATTTTGAAGAACACAGCTCCAGTTAAACCCAATAAAACAATAAAACAGCACTTAATTATACACACTACTTCTAGAGCACTGTACAACATCTATTGTTCATTATATTTAATAAAATGAAAAGTGTTAATACAGTTAATATAGTTACACTTCAAGCCTAAATTGATTATTTAGGTTCCAAGTAACTTTTTAATTTAAATAAGATGTTTCTTCTGGCTGGAATAATGTCAAAGTTTTGGATTAGCTGAGTTCTGACTTGACTCGATAGGAAATCTGGGGAGGGATCCAAAGATTGGGGTGATGGCCTGGAGGCCTTCCAACCTCAAAAACGGTTCATCATCAAAAATAATTTGTGGGAACACCAGTGGGAACCTGCAAAAATAAAGACTGAGAATGCTGATATACAGAAGATTTATTGAGAAGTGTATAAGTAATTTTCAAAATTACTTTTTTCATAAAAGGTAAATAAAAACCTTTTACATGTTTTTTTTTCTTTAGACAGATATCCTTCACACATTCCCAGTTAGAAAGTCAAATCTAGACTAAAAATAAAATTGTAAATCTAAATTTGCCAAGGGTATGAATAATTCTGGACCTAACTGTAGAGTGAAACTAATGCAGCACATGTAAAAAATAAACACAACAACCCACAAATATAAAAATTAGTACTGCAGTACTGGAATATTAGTGTTGCTGGAACTACAACTCCCACTGAGGGCCTTTATAGGATGAAGAACTACAGCTTAACTAAATAATGACATACCTCAGACCAGGGCTGATCTCATTTGTACATTGGGTCACTTTGGCATCATGAAATTACTAAAAGGGCCGGTTGCACGAGTATAGATGACACTTTTGATTTCAGAATTGAATTTAAAGTTCACATAGAAATATAAAATGCACAGTAACAGAGACATAGCACCATTAGGCCGAGTATATACAGTTTATCTGAGAAGAAAAGTTGATATGGGGGTCAGTTACACTTTAGACTCTCATCATTCTGCATCACTTTTTCTCTTTATGGACATTTCTGTTTTTTTTTTAATGTGTTGTGAAAAAGCTGACAATTAGTGGCAGGATGCTGTTACTATACAGCCCTGAACTCCTGGTCAGGTCTGTCACCGTGCCATTCCAGTTTCCCCCTGGTTGCGCTGTGGTTGCCGTGTCACACTCCTCCTTCGTCACTGCCACCGCAGAGCGATGCCCCGGTCGAGCTGGGGAAGCTTTTTATTTCACTGAACTACTTTTAGCACACGGGAGGCTCTCACAGAGGAAACGGAAGTTCACACATGTCATCGCCACCGAAAACCTCTGACATACAAGAGCACATAAAGGAAATTCTGCATACAGCCCACCGTCATGCTAGAGCCCGTTCAAGCTCTTTTCCTTTAAGCCCGGCTCTGCAAATGTGTTTAGTTTAGTATATATATATTTTATTCGACTATTCTAAATATTTTTCCATCAGCTAATGTTCTCCAGAAAGCCTTATTTTTGGGTTAACCAGAGCAAAGATCTGGTGAAGGACTGCTTTCAGTGAGTGTCAATGTTTAGTAGGTGAGATTTAACCAAACATTTTTTTCCCCTGGACTTTTGTTAAAGAAATAATTAACAACAAGTCAATAATGAAAGTTTATTGTGATTATGTGGCTACTTAAAATGGGAAAAAAAGTAACTTAGAAAGGGTTTCAAAAGATTCATTTCCCATGTATACGTCTCCCCCTGGTGGTAGAGAAATTGTAATAAATGTTATAAATCATTTGAACGATGACAAGAAAACTCGTAATTATATATATAAAAAAACTTTAATGCAAATTGTAAAAGCTATAAAGCCAATAAAAAAATAACGGTGTTGTGTTTTTATGGAACAATCATAAATGCATCAGATTGCTCTCAGTTTCTGGGCCAGTTCCTGTGATGATCTCTGCGTCAGTCTGCAGAACTAGGAAAACGAGGTCTAATGCTCTCGTCCACGCTTCCTGCTTCACGCTCAGGTTATCATAGATTTTCACAGTCGGCGCTTCGTCTGGTTTCGCTGCAGAGAAAACGCCATCCTCTCTGCCGCTCTCCAAAACAACTTGCAAACACTTCCCTGCGTCGATCTCGTCGCTGTGAAAGTCACGCAGGTTCTCGCTGACAAAATTCCTGGCCTCGGCTGCAGAGAACCTCCCGGCGTTGACCATCACGGCCGCCATGTAATCCATTAGACCTTCTGCCATGAGCTGTAACACCAGACCTCTGTAGAGCTCAGCTGCTGACCCAGTTTTGCCTTTGTCTTCCACGCCGCGGCACTCTGCTTGCTTTTGAAGCTGACGAACGCAAAGCGCCTCTGTGGCTCCAGCACCAGGCAGCAGCGCTCCGTCTTTCAGTGCATGGTGTAAACGGTGAGCACAGGCCCAGAACTGGTCCTCCAGCGCCTGCAGCTTGCCACGTATGCGGCTCGTTATGACCGCTGTGACCGGTCCACCCGTCCCGCCGGTGGAAATGTTCACCGCTGTTAAAGGCGTCCTCTCGCAGCCGCTGAGGTCCCTCCAAATCTCCAGGGTAACGCCACTGCCGACACAAGGCTCGGTTAACTGCGTGGCGTAGCCCACTGGGACGGCTCCAGTAGAACCGGCGATGATCCCCAGAACCGAAGAGCTGACTTGTTCCACCACGAGGACGTTATTTTGGCAGCAGTGCTGGATGACCTTCTGGCTGGCGAGGCCGGAAGTCAGTATCAGCTTCACTTCCAGGTCCAAAAGTAGCTTCAACACTTTTTCCATCCATTCATCCGCTTCGCCGCAAGCTGACGAATCCAGGCGCTCACGCACACGGGCCGCCGGGAGGCCTTTGAAGCCAAGATGGCGGTAGGTCTGTGACAGATCTCCGGTAACAAGAGCAACCTTCAGGGGTCGATGTTTTAGCACGTGGGCGACCGCAGCCCGTTCGTCAGATAGAAGAAGAACGCAGCCGTCAACGACACACGCGCACTCCTCTGGTAACCCGGGAAGAGCGCAGGTCGTCACTTTGGAGACGTCAAACGAGGGATCCCCCACGTGCGTCGCTCGTTCGTCTTTAGCAGCATCTGAGCAGCTTCAGCGGCTAATTTCATAGCGCTCTCACAACCGTGGCTCAAAGACTCAGCGATGACAGCTACGTCTGGGAGCTGTGAGACGTCATCATCCGTCTCACAGAAATGTCTACTGAGCCTAACCTTTCTCTGTCCTCTGGCGTTTAGACACTTTTCATGAACCTTCGCTGACTCTCGGGATGCCCCAGTGATGGGTTTCTCTGACCGCTGAAGTCCTAAACGCGGAGGTGCGGCAGTGCGTTTCCCCATTCCTGCGAGGTCCTTCAATGAAACTGAGGATTTCGTGCAAACGTTCCGGCAAATATCAATCCCCTCAGACATGGCTGCGATGATGTGTTTAACTGAAATCCCTCTCTGGAGGCAGGCCAAAGCAGCACGGCTCCACGCTCCGGCGATGAACAGCAAGCATCCCGACCCCGTGCGGTACCCTTTGTGATGGGCTCGGACGGTCTCGTGAACCAGCTGACCCACCGAGCATCTGGGCTCCAGGTTCTCAATGATACGAAAGCACGAGCACACGAGAACCGACTCCCCACTCGCTTCATCTAGGATGAACTTGTAGCTTTTAACGGGGCCGACGGAGGACCGCAACGTTCCTGCCAGCGCCGAGACTTTCTGGAGTCCAACATGTTGTCGACTGTTCATCATTACGCTTCTGCAGCATTACCCAGACTGAGGGAGAAACAAAAGAAGCAGAAAGACTTGATGTCAACACAGTTTCAAAGATTCTTTATTGTCACCGCTTGTTAAAGTGGTGAAATTTCTTTGGCCACTCTGGCTAAGACATAATGAAGACAAAAACTGGCAATGAACAAGTGTTACATTGTTTTTTCTATCTCCCATCATAGCTATCAAAAGATTTAAAAAAACAGTTAAAGATGAAGATTTGTTCTATCTATGGAAAAAAATCTTAAGAAATGATTTTATCAGCATTATGCAGCAGAGGATACTATGTTTCCACAGCTTCAGCATACATTACAATGGGTGTTTTTACTCTTCAACACAAGGGAACCACTGAAATGACATCTAGTACTTAAATGACACCAAATAGTAAAATAAATTAGCATAAGGAAGGTTGAATGAGTAAATCTACCAAATGAATGCAGCCAACTAATGTCGGATTTGCCTAGCGAAATATTGACTACAACAAACAATCACGGTAAAGCCCCTGGCTGATCATTTTTTTTCAGCTCAAGTAACGGAAAGGATGATGAACTCACTTTGCTCTGCATTTCAAAAACAAGTCTAAATAGAAAAGTGAATCAGGAGTTTAAAAAAAGTGGTTTCAGACCTCAGAGCTGTTGTATCTGGCAACAAAACAGAGAAATTGTAAAACGGAAACATGCAGGAACATCAAGGAACTCATTAAAGCATCAGGGTAGAAAATTGAAGAGCCTCATTCCTTAAAAAGAGACAATGCACAACATAAGCAGTAAAAGACGAATGTCAGGAGTCATAGTGTAGGAGGAACTAAACCAGTGGTCTCAAACTCCAGGCCTATGGGCCAGTGTCTTGCACCTTTTAGATGAGTCTCTGCTTCAATACACCTGACTCCAATCTAAACTCATTAGCAGAGCTTTGCAGAGCTGGGCTGCATCCAAATAGGTCTGTCGGCACAGCAGTCCGAAGCTCCTTTGCTCCCCACAACAGAGTTCTTACTGTTGACACCATGAAAGGTCAAGGAACAGGAGCTATAATTAGACCAATGGAGTCCAGGGGTCTCATTTCTGAAGCTTGTGTACGCACTTTACCACGGTAGAGTGGTGAATTGCAACCAAACAGCATCATGATTCCTTTCACACGTTCAAGCTGCACGACATCCAGCGCTCATTACAGCAATCATGTTTAACAAGTTGTTTTAAACGTGGACATCTGTGCTTTTAACTCTGATTTTCACATTTGATAAACTTCTCTTTGAATTTTTTTCTGTTTCTTTGCTTTTTCTCCGGGGTTGCCGTTTCACCCATACAACAAAAAAAGATCAGCTGACCTATTTTTAATACGCATTAATGTTCATGAGGTGCTTTACATTGACCATTTAAGGTTGAATCTGGGTGTGTAGAGGGCTGAACACGAGGCAGAACCTGGTACCAAACGTTCAGATACAGCTGTGACTATAAAGGAAGTGTTTTTTTTTGGTGTTGTACACTCTTAGTACGGATTCTACGCAAAGTTTTATAAATATGACCCCTGGACTGCATGCTAGTGTGGTAGTTCAGCCATTTGATCCAGGTGTGTAGGGCAAGGGACACGTGTAAAAGTTGCAGTACACTGTTCCTTAAGGATTTGAGACCACTGAACTAAAGAGAAGGAAGCAAATGCCAGTGGACTAAAAAGGAACAGAGAGAGAGAGAGAAGGATCCACATCTATGAATAGGAAGAAAGTTTGATTCAGGGATAGATAGTGGGGGAGTGGTGGTCTAGTCGTTAGAGCAATGCGCTTTTGTTCAGGGTTCGAATCCCACAGACTGTAACTCTGGGTCCCTGAGCAAGACCCTTAGCCCCAGAATACTCCCAGGGGGCCCTGCAGTGGCAGCTGACTGCTCCCTAAGGGACGGGTTAAAGCAGAGGACACGTTTCATTGAAATGTTGGCTGCAATGACAAGTAAAGATTATTAATATTATTAGCATTAGGCAGAGAAGACGATGCTGGAGCAGCTGTTTGGTAACCTTACTCTCAGCAGATGGATGTCGTTTCGCCGAGCTCCACACGGCGTCAACACATCCGTCTGGACTCGCTGCCGTTGGGAGGGATTTCAACACCACATAAAACGGACGAGCCAATCAGGATCGCCGGGCGGGATTTTTGTCGATGTGACGTATCAGAGACGCGACCGTTTGGATTCAGACAACAATGGTGGCTCGCAGCGAGGAAGCAAGCAATAACACTGATTCTGCTATTTCATCAACGTTGTCCAATCTACCGAATGTTAATTCTTCAAAAGAACACCAGAGAACGGCTTTGAAGGCTTTTGTTGGTGGAAACAATGTTTCCGCCCTTCTCCCAAGCGGATTTGGCAAGAGCTTGTAGCCCGTCAGTAAAGATGATGGACAAGCAGTTTATCCAATCATATGCAAGGATTATTGATAAAGCCCTTCCTTCTGAAATACATCTCCAATGGAGCGATCCGTGGAGCTCTGCAGGACGAAATCCATCTGCCAGGTTAGCTGATTAGTGTCATGCCATCGAAACATAAAAATTATTAGATGAAGAAAACATTTCTACAGTCTGATTATACAGGGCTGCCATTCTCTTTCTCTACATTCAAAGTAGTTTTGGTAAATTTGGTTTATGAAAACAAATGCCTCAAAAGGTAAAGCTGAGATGCAGAGATGCAACAATGCAAAACTTTGTTTGGTTTATTGAGTCCAAAATCTATTTGTTTGCTTGATCGGACTACAACTTGTTCCATTGATAACAATCCTGTGATTGAATCTGATAAAAAAATATTAAATAAAAACTAGAAATACTCACTTTGGGTTACCAACACACATGTAATGCTCAAATTCCATTGTTTATCATACTCAAATTTGCAGATTTTTAAAGTATAAATAAAAGTAGGCCTACTTTATATTTATGGCACATCTTTTACAGATGCAAGGCGCAGCGTGCAGGCTAACACTTTAATAGCATTGTTTATTAAATTAGCTGCGTTTTATCACAAATACAGTAAAACAGTTTTTTTCTGAAAATATAACAGTTCAAACGTTATTTGCGGAAACGAGCCGTTACCTTTATTTTCAACAGTCTGAACGGTTTGTTAGTAAGCTCTTCTCCCGGACGTGTGGGATTTGGTTTTGAACAATGCGCATGCGTTGTGTGCCCTAGTTGCTGGGCAACAAAAAAATGGCTGAACGCGATTGGTGGAGAAATTTCTAGCCCGCCTGTGTTGTGTTCGGATTGGCTGACATAACCACATTCCTTTTTTCCCTGCGTTTTATTGGCTGTCGGATGTGTCAGTTATAATTACAACCGTTGTTGGCTTGCTGCATGTTTTGTTGACATCCACTAGCAAACACAACACTGAAGTTACTTCCCCCCCCTCTGGTGGATTCGGCTTTTGAAATGGTAAACTGCGTGAAAGTGTTTAATCTGCCATGTCTGTTCTATTCACGACGGTTTTTTTTTTTGTTCATTTTCGTCTGAATGGCTTTGCTTTTTGTGTCGTCTAATTAGCGCTTTTGCTAGCTAGCTCGATTGTAGAAATGAAGCAACAATGCGGCACGTTTTGTTTTGCAAACGTCTTTTTTTCAGGCTTCAAGTTACCGGAAACCAGCTCCATCCGCGGCCCCCAGGAAAAAGACACACTCCAAAACCGAGTTGACCGAGGAGCAGAGGCAGGAGATCAAGGAAGCGTTTGACCTGTTTGACACGGATGGAAATGGAACGATAGACGTGAAAGAACTCAAGGTGGGTTTTTGTTAAAGGCTAGACGCCGCTGGAGCGAACAGAACCTTGGCTTTAATTGGCTGTTTGTAATTGCTACAGGTTGCCATGAGAGCTTTGGGCTTCGAACCAAAGAAAGAGGAAATCAAGAAGATGGTCGCAGATTTCGTCAAAGATGGCTCTGGAACTATTGATTTTGAGGACTTTCTCAGTATGATGGCCCAGAAAATGGTGAGTGTTGAGCACTAGGAAAAAATACTGTTAACATATTAATTTACGCTCAGTGGATGGATAAAAAGGCTTAAAATAAATCAGTATTTTATTGCACAAGCATGATCTCCAGCCTTTATTCAAATATTTATTCAGTGGAGAAAAATGTTAGGAAACATTTTTTAAGCAACGTCAATAGTGCACCAGTATTTTAAAAGTTATTATACCACCACACAGTGAGTGAGCAAGATGGTAAGGTAAGAAAACTCCAAAATCCATTGTTTCAATTCAGTTTTATTTATATAGCATCAATCATCTCAAGGCACTTTACAAAGTCAAGTTCTATCAGATTATACAGGTTGGTCAAAAAGTTTCCTCTCTAAGGAAACCCAGCAGGTTGCATCAAGTCTCTCCAAGCAACATTCGCTCCTCCTGAAAGAGCGTAGAGCCACAGTGGACAGTCGTCTGCATTGTTGATGGCTTTGCAGCAATCCCTCATACTGAGCATGCATGAAGCGACAGTGGAGAGGAAACTCCCCTTTAACAGAGAGGAGAACCTCCACCAGAACCAGGCTCAGTATGAACGCTCATCTGCCTCGACCCACTGGGGGTTAGAGAAGACAGAGCAGAGACACAGAAAGCACAGAAGCACAAGAAGCACACATTGAACCAGGAGTACTTTCTATGTTAGATGGTAATAGAGGATGATCTCTCTTCCCTGGATGATGTCACAGCTAACAGAACACCAGATCAGGTGTACCTATTATGAAGAGAAAAAAGACAGAGAACATAAAGTTAAAAGCTTAAATTACAACAAGCAATGCAAATTGGAGAACAGTAGGAGAACTCAGCAGAGTGAGAGAAATAGATCTCAATGTCCTCCAGACTGCTAGCAAAGAGTGGCCTAAACATATCAACCATTAAAGTTTATCTATATGCCAACCAGCAGCTTGGGAGGCATGTCAGTGAAGAGCCTTTTCCAGCCTACCATCTCAAACGGAGACATGTGGCGGCAGGTGTGTTGAGAATTTATATGTGCTTTGGTCAGATGAGACTAAGGCTACGTTCACAGTGCAGCCTGACGTGACCCAATTCCGACTTTTTCTGCCCATATGCGACCTGGATCTGATCTTTTCATGACAGTCTAAACAACACAGATCGGCTTTTTTCAAATGCGACCCAGGCCACTTGGATATGTGGTCCTGAATCTGATACGTATCTGACCTTTTCAAATGCGACCTGTGTCTCTACGGCCAGGTCGCATTCATCCGACCTGTACGTCACGATACTCGACAAACGCCACTATTCTGCTTCCTGCTATGCAGAAGTGGGAAAAAAAACGACACCCATGGCTGACAACAATTAACATGGAGAGCAGTCAATGGAGGGAAAGCTCCGGTTAGAAAACAAATTAAAGATCGCAAAATGTGCGTCATCATGATAATCCATGTTTACTTCCGCAGTGAGCACGTTTGCTACATGTGACATCATCGTGTCCTCAACTGCGCATGCGGGACACTTAAGTTGCATGAATTCAGTTCACAAAGGAGATCACATACAAGTCGCATATAACGACCACACAAAAAATCCGATTTCACAAAAAAATCGGAATTGAGCATTAAGGCCTGCAGTGTGAACGTAGCCTTAAGAGTATTTGCAACCTTGTCAGAGCACCTTCATCATGACCAGAAAACATGTAAAAAAAAAATCTGGTGGCCTCTGCAAGAAAAATGATTCGACATGGGATCTTTTAGCAAGATAAAATTCCGAATAGGGCTTAATTGAAATAGTTTGACCTCCGAGTGGGCCATTATCATTAGGAAAGCGTGCAATGGCAATATTTTGATTTACCAAAAATCGTAATTTTTCTCATTTCCATCTTTCCTCTGTCAATACTGAACTTCAAATATTACATTAAAAACAATATGCCATGTTGATATATGACATTCGTTATATATATATATATATATATATATATATATATATATATATATATATATATATATATATATATATATATATATATATATATATATATATATATATATATATATATATATATATATATCTATCTATCCATTTTCCAAACCGCTTAATCCCTCATGGGGTCGCGGGGGTTGCTGGTGCCTATCTCCAGCGTTCACTGGGCGAGAGGCAGGGTACACCCTGGACAGGTTGCCAGTCTGTCGCAGGGCAACACAGAGAGACAAACAGGACAAACAACCATTCACACACACACTCACACCTAAGGACAATTTAGAGAAGCCAATTAACCTAACAGTCATGTTTTTGGACTGTGGGAGGAAGCCGGAGTACCCGGAGAGAACCCACGCATGCACAGGGAGAACATGCGAACTCCATGCAGAAAGAACCAGGGGTGTACTTGAACCCAGGACCTTCTTGCTGCAAGGCAACAGCACTACCCACTGCGCCACTGTGCAGCCTATATATATATATATATATATATATATATATATATATATATATATATATATATATATATATATATATATATATATATATATATATATATATATATATATATATATATATATATATATATAAAAAAAAAAATTTCTAGCAGCCTTGGATGAAAAACGTTCATCAAACACAAAATCAACATTCTTCCATGTGCATCCCAGTCCCCAGACTTCAATCCCCTAAGCACGTCTGTGAGCTGGGCACCGAGGAGTCTGGATGATCTAGAGCAGGGCCCTCCAACCAGTAGCTTGTGAACTACGAGCAACTCTCAACCACTTTCCAAGTAGCTCCCCAAAGAGTTCATGAATTAAAATCATGATTAGTCTATTAAGATTTACCTCCTGGCAAACCCGTTTTAGTTGAGCTAAACAGCATTTTATAAATCCGCTGGTAAACTTTGAGAAAAAACTAAATTGTTTTTTTTTTCACATTACAGTATGCTGTCAAATGAACGTTACAAAACACAAATAGCTCCTTGCAACTTTCATTCTGCTAAAAGGACCTGGAAAGGTTGGAGAAACCTGATCTAGAGATTGTTCAGAGGAAGGGTGAATAATTCCTCTCCGAATGCCCCAGCATTGTGAAATATTATAAAAGACTAAGTGCTGTTCTGTTGTCCAGTGTGTTTGAATGCAGGGATCATAACTGTGCCATCTTTGATCTTTGTTAAAATGCCTTAACATCACTGAATAACCCTGCGGTGTTGTTTCAGCACTCGTCTGTCGTGCTCTATGGTCGTCTTTATATTTCTGTTTTCTAAATGCTGTAGTTTTGCAAACAAAATCCCAAATGTTTGGTGTTTGTCTCAGTTAGTGCCCTGAACAGTGGTTTTTAACCTGTTTACAAAGAGCTTCAGTACATACAGTAATCCCATGTTTCCCGTCTACTGTGATGCCAATAGAATGAGAAGGATACCAAAGAGGAAATAATGAAGGCTTTCCGGCTGTTCGATGACGACTGCACAGGAAGAATCTCCTTCAAAAATCTCAAAAGAGTTGCCAAGGAGCTGGGAGAAACCCTGACGGACGAGGAGCTGCAGGTACTGCACATCTTTCATTTTGTTGCAAAATTTTCTGTCTGATCTTATAGGTTCTAGTAAAACATAACTTTATAGGGGGGAGGTTTGTTTTCTTGAGCCACAAATTCCTACAGTGTAAAAACCCACGTTTGGGCTGTGAATAACTCGTCAGTGAAATTATATTAAGATAAAAATCTTATCACAATGTTCCTAATAATAATGAGGAGAAAACACAAAGAGGATGGCATATTACTCTGACAAAATAAAAGTTTCCCCAGTGAAGATGTTTCACTGTTTGTAAAATATTAAAAGTGAGACAAAATGAAATCTGGAAGTAGTTGATTTTACGACTAAACAGATTCCATTAAGTAGTTAGGTTCTCTCTGTGCCCTGCTGCCATAAATAATATGAATACATGAACTTCGCAAACATAATGCAGTGACCTCAATGGTTGGTTGCTGCTGTGAAATGCGGCCAAACACACTTCCCACGGACTTGACTGAATTTTCCCTTCCACAGGATAGACTTAAACATAGACATCTTTATTTGTCATTTTGTATGCACAGAGTGCGTACAAAACGAAATTTCGTTGCATACAGCTTGTAAATTGCAGTAAAATTTAATTACAGTATAAAGTGCAGCAGTGATTTAAAAGTAAACAATTTAAATGTAGATATATTATAGATATATTATGCTGTATTCTGTTCTATTTCTGGTCCGCCTCTCTCACTGGCTTCCATGTTTCCAGGCTGCTGCTCTTTTGCCAAGATAAAATACCAAATACTGCGCTCTATTTTGGCTACCCTGTGAACTCTCATATGATTGGCTCAGGAACCAGGAAGTAAACACGGGCTACACGCTGAACCAAAGTAGTTGTGCTCCGTAACCTTTTGAAAGGAGGAAAACTTGAGTAGGTCATTTTTGATGGAGATGACCGATTGTTTTTAGGGAATGGTACTTCCATCCCAGGTGACAAATGAGAATGATTTGGGTTGATTTTTACAGTAAATTTCCTACTTGCTGCTAAGATTGATTAAAAATCTGACTTTGCATCCAAATTTGTGTGCCCACTCAAAAGTGTCTATGTGCCGTACAGTAAATGATCCTAATACTAGGTTGGAGCTCCTTTTGCTTGAATCACTGCATTAATGCAGCGTGGCATGCAGGGCGATCCACTTGTGCGTGTAAGTTCATTTCTGACATTTTATTCCTCCACACCGTGCACGAGAACTCACCCTGAAAAATGGAAATCTGCATTAAAGGTGCAGACTTGCCACAGGTGATTGACTCATCTTTAAATTTACTATATTGTTCGTTCAGAGTATTTGTTACCAGCAGGTCAGGTATTCCTTTCTTGGTCTTTCCAGCATTAGAAGTTAAATTCTTACTGTAACACGAGTTTTAGAAAATAAAAATGTTACCAACACACTAAGTTGCTTCAATCTGTTGTATCGCAGTATTTGTTAAGGAAGTTGTTTGGGTGATCTGTCAGTATTTTATTTGGATGTAGTTCACAGAAAAGCCAGTGGAAGCAAATTTAAATCATTGCATGAAATTAAGTAGAAACCTTTCCATAGACACTTGGTGCTGTTTGTACTTTAAAATGTCACAGAAACATACACAGAATTATGTGGCGTCAGAACACGGTTTTCGCTTGGTTGATGCTTTCAACTTATTTATTGAGCCTATATTAACCAGGTATCCAGGTACCAAACAATAAATGTGATGGACTGCAATGATTCCAATAGAGCTCTAAAGTCATTCAGCATTACCAGAGCTTTACATTGAAGATCAAGCTTGTTGTTGATTCCCAGAATTAGGAGCCGATAACCAGAAGGATTTCTTGCCTAGTCCAGTTCCTACTTTGGGAACAACAACCTGCAGATCCATCAATCGAAGTGTGGTATTTATTTGTTTTTTAACAACATGACATAAAAACTTTTTTGCAAACAATTAAGTATCAATGACTTAGCCTGGCCAGCTAGACTGACTTGCGGTGTATGCTCTGCTTATCAGTTTGGTAAGGAGCTGAGCTGGTAGAGCTCAGCTCTACCTCTTCAACCAATCGGATGACCACGGATGTGACGCAAAAAAAACCAAAAAAAAAAACGTTATTTTTTATTTTTTTTTGTAGTCTGTGAAACATGTCATGCAATCGAGCAAACTCTACAGTGGACAATTATTTTTTTGCCGCTTTTGTATAAAAAAATCAGAGGATACATAATTTACTCACGTGCGCCTTTCTTAACCTTCCAAGGCACCAAGCAACAAAAATCTCTGTATGCATCCTGACTGTTGTGGTAGCAGAAAAGCGCTGCTGCATCATGGGTAATTCTGCCGCTGAGTGACACATCGTAAAGGCCAGCCAGGCTGACTTACGCTCCCAATGACTACCAATGACTGAGACAACAGGTACACAGTAATAGTAATGGGACATCTAGTTAGCGTAGCATAGAGCGTACAGTGCGTGAGGGGGCCAGAGATGGCAATGAAGCTCGGTGCTCCATGGTACGATCCATTGAGCATCCAGCGACGATGAACAGAAGCATTCATATAGAGCACATCACTGTCAGTCAATTACAGGTAAAAAAGGTGTTTCTACCATGCTGTGTACAGAAGCTCGTCACTTTTTCCACATATCTGTACCCGGCGCCTTCAGCCCAAGCCGAGCTCCCGGTATGGTCTGAAGAATCAGGGAAAGCACGACTCAGAAGCCCTCCTGTTGCAGCAACACATGTAACCTGGTGAAATCCTGCTCAGAGGGCTGTTTCACAAAACCCAGATGGAGGATTAAGTTGGGATTTTTCTGATAACCGGATTAAACCTGGACTTCGTTTCACAATAGCAGTAACACATCAGGCACCATTAGTCTATGCAGCTAGCCTGCTCCAGGCTAACAGCCCAGCTTAGTTAATCCTGGATCCTTATCTGTCCAGTCAGATCACACTGATCACAAACCAATGAGTTTTGTCAGTGATTCTGTTTTTTTTTTTTTTTGGTTTTTTTTTATGCAAATATACAATATTTATCTCAAGGTTGTTGTTTTTTTTTATAAAGCAATTGTAAAAAGGCATCTCTGAATAAAAGCTTTATCCTAAATGTTTCACAGGCACATTTGTTAGCAAACATTTGTAGATAAATATGAGAAACTGTTGGAAAAAGAAACCTACTGGAATACGTATAAAAGTATGATTATAACGCAACATGGACCATCTTGATATAAACAATATAGTCTCATCTTGTATCTCATTGATATATTTTTAAATTTGCGATATATTTCCCAGCCTTAAGGTTATGGTCAAAATTGGCAGGTTGCCAGTTCGATTCCCCGCTCCAACCATCTCAGTCGTTTTGTCTTTGGGAGAGCACTTCACCTCAATCACCTGCGGGCGGTGGTCAGAGGGCTGGTGGCGCCATTGTATGGCAGCCTCGCTTCTGTCAGTCTGCCCCAGAGCAGCTGTGGCCACTAACATAGCTCACCACCATCAGGGTGTGAATGGGTGAATGACTGACTGTGGTGTGAAGCATTTTGGGGTCGTTGGACTAGTTAAAGTGCTGTAAAAGTACAAACCATTTAGCATTTAATGGTTTTAATGATTGCACATGTCTAATCTGTAGGTTCCAAAAAATGCTGTGTTGTGCAGTTACACGTTTGTAAGTTATTTAATATTTTATCAAATGACCATCGTCTGTTAGGTATTGCCCAGTGAATATCAGCCAAACAGCTGATATTTACCGGACAATAGTTGTAAGGATGATTCGAGCAAACTGCACACATATAGAATAAAAGGAGTGACAACTTGTCTTCAAGTATAAGAATTTATTAACAGAAATAAATGCACCTCCAGAGAACACCGTCGTATGGCAAGGCAAGTTTATTTATATAGCACAATTCAGTATAAAGACAATGCAAAGTGCTTTACATGATTAAAATATAGCTAAATAAAACAGAATAGAAGCAAGTAGGAATAAAATGTAGATAGAAAATATAACATGAAAAAAAAACTAGTGGTGTTTCAGTTAACTAGAACAGTTGAAGGCAATCCTAAACAAATGTGTTTTTAATCTTGATTTAAAGGAACTCAGGCTTTCCGCACTTTTACAGTTTTCTGGAAGTTTGTTCCAGATCAGTGGAGCATAGGAACTAAATGCTGTTTCTCCGTGTTTGGTTCAGGTTTTGGGTATGCAGAGTAGGCTGGAGCCAGAAGACCTGAGTGCTCTGGAGGGTTTATACACTGATAACAAGTCTGTGATGTATTTTGGTGCTAGGCCATTCAGAGATTTATAAACTAACAGAAGGATTTTAAAGTCTATTCTTTGAGATACAGGGAGCCAGTGAAGGGACTTTAGGACTGGGGTGATGTGCTCTACTTTCTTAGTCTTAGTGAGGCAGCAGCGTTCTGGATCAGCTGCAGCTGTCTGATCCACTTTTTAGGCAGACCTGTGAAAACACCGTTGCAGTAATCAATTCGACTAAAAATTAATGCATGGATTAGTTTTTCCAGATCCTGCTGAGACATTAGTCCTTTAATCCTAGAAATGTTTTTCAGGTGATAGAAAGCCGACCTTGTAATTGTCTTTAGATGCTTTTGGAGGTTCAGGTCTGAGTCCATCACTACACCCAGGTTTCGGGCCTGATCAGTGGTTTTTAGCTGACGCGACTGAAGCTGTGTGCTAACTTTTGATCTCTCCTCTATTGGTCCAAAGATTATTACTTCAGTTTTGTTTTTATTCAATTGAAGAAAATTTCGGCACATCCACGTATTGATTTCTTCTAAACATTTACTTAGTGCCTTAAGTGGTCCATAGTCACCTGGTGACATGGTGATGTAAAGCTGTGTGTCATCTGCATAGTTATGGTAGCTGATGATGTTGTTTTTTATTATCTGAGCAAGAGGGAGCATGTAGATATTGAAAAGGAGGGGACCTAGAATGGACCCTTGGGGAACCCCGGATGTGATTTTTATAATCTCTCATGTAAAGTTACCTACTGATACAAAAAAGTCCCTGTCCTTTAAGTAGGATTTAAACCAGTGGAGAGCTGTACCAGAGAGGCCGACCCAGTTCTAGATTTGAATTTGCATGTTATCTATGCCATTGCAAGGCCTTTGTTGGGTAATGGTATAAAGCTTGTTACTCATCATTACTCCAGACTTTTTGAATTGAGAAATCTTCCGGGAGAGGAAGCGACACGTCTTCAACTACGGAAAACAAGTCCAGTTGCTTTGTTTTTTACTTTTTTTGGAATTAGCTGCTGAATGATCTGCTCTAAGCTTTTGGAGTTTATTTGGCTGAATTGGGACATTTTGTCAGGATAAGTTCCAGTTGGATACAGCTTTGGTTCTAGAGTTGGTATGGATGTACAAACTGATCCTCTAATTTTTAGGATTTTCTCAGTAAAGAAGTTAGCAAATTCATTGCAGGCCCTGGTGGAGTGGAGTTTGGAAGCCACTGACACAGGAGGATTTGTTAATCTGTTGACTGTGGAAAAAAAGACACGAGCATTATTAATGTTTTTCTTGAGGATCTCTGAGAAGAAAGATTCTCTTGCATTTTTCAATTGTAAGTTATATCTGTAAAGTCTCTCTTTATAGATGTCATAGTGAACCTGCTGTCTGTTCTTTCTCCACCTGCGTTCAGCTTTTCGACACTCCCTTTTTTCACTTCTAACTGCTGGAGCATTTCTCCACGGAGATTTATTCTTCCCGGAAAAAAACCTTCACTTTAACTGGAGCAATGCAGTCAATGATGTCTGAGACTTTAGAATGAAAGTTATCTACTAGCTCATCTACTGAGGTGCAGCCGAAGGTTGAAGTAGCAGAGTAAGCTTGAATGAAGGTTTCCGTGGCAATATCCTTAAAGGTGCGTTTTCTTATGATGTCCCTTTGGCTAAATGAACAGACAAGTGATCAGATATGGCAACATCAGTTACATTGATGTTAGAAATGTTTAAACCTTTAGTGATGATCAAGTCTAAAATATGTCCCTGTTTGTGTGTTGGTTGTTTAACATGCTGAGTTAAACCAAAGTTTCTAAGTGTGTCACACAGTTCTTTTGCACTTCTGTCTTCAGGGTTGTCAATGTGAAAGTTGAAGTCTCCCACAATAATTAAACAGTCATAATCAACACATATCACAGACAGAAGGTCACTAAAATCATTAAAAAAAGTTTGATGTGGACTTAGGAGACCTGTAAACATTCAGAAACATAGTTCATACCGGGCTTTTTACCTGGAGAGCCAAATGTTCAAAAGAGTAAAATTTTCCCAAAAACACCTTTTTACACTTTAGTAAATCATTAAACAATGTTGCCACTCCTCCACCTTTCCTTTGCTGTCTGCTCTCACAAAGAAAATTGTAGTTTGGAGGTGTCGACTCCATCAGTATAGCTGCTTCAGTAAATTCATGCAGCCATGTTTCTGTTAAAAACATTACATCAAGATTATTGTCATTAATTAAAAGGGATTTTCCTGACAGATCTAATGTTTAATAAACCCAGTTTACATGACTTGGTGGTTGATGGTGTCTCTGTGGCAGGTTGCATCTGACAGTTTGACTTTTAAGTACGATTGATTATTCCTGTTTGTTTTCCTTTTGCTTTTCTTATTTCTGCCACATACCATAACGTATATTACATATTCTCCGTCAAGAGGCCCAGGCTGATGCTGGAAGCAGTCTTGTCTGATAAGCGTGCGGCCAGGGCCCGGTGTACATCACAAGGAAGTTATCTGAAGGTCCTCAGGACAGGCATGTTCTGTGATATGTAGAGGAGGAGGAGGATCTGGACCTCTGCGTCCTTTGGAAGATGCTGATTTAGTCACAGAACTGCAGTTTTCAGAATATGTGGAGAGGATGTCAACCGTAGACCAATCTTAAGGACTTTGTTCATGTTATGAGAAAAATCAAGAAAAGGAACCTCTGGGCTTTGTGGAGATCAGGGGGAAGGGGGTGCAGTCTTGATCGGTGTTTGTGGGGATGGAAGTTTTTGGTCCTCTTTTGAGATTCGGGATGAATCCTCCTGTAGCTCTGACGTAGCCTCCTTCTGTGTCATCTTTCTGGCCATCTTTATCGTGGCTTGTTCGGGCTGTACTGGGCTTATCATTTGTTTTGGCACTGGTCGAGCTTTGTTTTGGAACAAAGCTGATTGTGCATGGTTCACAGAATAGAAGATGGTTGAAATCAGCCGTTTTGCACCTGACCTATTTAGAGAGAAACCATCTCTGTTGAGCAGATGTCTCCTCTCCCAGAAGATGTTAAAGTTGTCTATGAAGGTTACAGTTTGCATTATGCTGGTGAAGATTGTTTGCATGTTTTTTTCCAGCCATTTGTTTAGCATCAGAACTCTAGAGAAGGTCTCGTCTCCACAAGTAACGGGCGCCTGAGGGCCACTGAGAAACACCTTGACATTAAGGCCATCAACTAAGTTCAACAGACGAATATAGTCCTCTTTCAATACTTCTGATTTTCTTATCCAGAGGACGTCGCCCATGGCTTCAGCTTGTATTATGAGTTTTTCCAAGGTCGGTCGTTCTTTCAAGATCCTTGGAAGGATGTCTGATATATCAGACACCAGGCCACAGTTCGAATCGTTATAAATCAACACCTCTGTGTTTTTCTTGTTACAGAAATGTTTAATCCCACTTACAGATCGATTGCATAATATCAGGGTCCTTGGCCCTATGGCATGTCTTTTCTCTGATGTCTTGGAGCGAAAATCATTGACGTACCTCCTGATTGATGTCAAGATCCTCCTGGGTCACATTTTGGAGCGGAGCAAATCTGTTTCGTAACGGAATTCCAACATTTCCAGCAGGCTTACTCCTATCATTTGTTGTGGGAACAGCCCGCTGTTGTTTCACTTGTCATGGGACAGTTCTCTGTAGTATCGGCCAGTTTCCTTTGTCTAGGTGCGGGGTTCGTTGATCCTTTGGTCTTGCACCCAGAGTGGTCCAGGGATTCTCATTTTCCTCAGGGATCTGTTTGTTCAGTGAGTTGCTGGGCTGGTGGTCGCAGGCAGGGTTGTTTCATTTACATATGCGCCGTTTACATCATAATTTAGTTCGAGTCGGCATATCTTCTGTTCTATAACAGCGATCTTCTGTAGAAGTGTGTCAAGGTTCACTGTGGTGAAGGGAGGCATCTTTCCAAAATAAAAATCAAAAATAAATAAAAGGAAAATGAATAAAATAACTAAATACAACTTTCTGTGGTTTTGGCAAAGAGATAAAAAGGAGATAAAAAGTAAAAGGCAGGAAAATGCAAGCAAGCAGGGAGTAAGTAAGTAAGTAAGTAAAATTTATTTATATAGCACTTTTCTCAGATAAAAATCACAAAGTGCTTCACAGTAAAATACAAATACAAAAAACAGTATACAGCAATACTAAACAGCATTTTAAAACAAAATGAAAAAAAAAAAACAAAAAAAAAACAAAAAAAAAAAAACATACAAACGAAACCATAAAACCCACACGTCTAATTAAAAGCCTGCTTGAATAGCAGCGTCTTTAGTTGCTTTTTAAAAGAAGCAACAGAATTCATGCAGCGTAAAGAGAGAGGCAAAACATTCCACAGCCTCGGAGCCACTGCCTGGAATGAGCGATCCCCTCTAGTTTTAAAATAAGTGCGTGGGACCACTAACAATAATTGGCCCAGTGACCTCAGACTATGGGTCGGAGTATGGAGCTGTATCAGCTCAGAAATGTAGGGAGGAGCTAGACCATGCAGGGCTTTAAAAGTAAGGACAATAATTTTGAACTGGATTCTATACTGGACCGGTAACCAGTGCAAAGCTGCTAATACTGGGGTAATGTGATCTCTTTTGTTTATGTGAGTTAAAAGCCTTGCAGCAGAGTTCTGGACAACCTGAAGACGGTTTAGCTCCTTCTTGCTCAAGCATGTAAAAAGACTGTTGCAATAGTCCAACCGTGAGGAGATAAAAGCATGAATAATCATTTCCAACTCACCCTTTGAAACCAATGGTCTTAATTTGGAGATATTTCTTAGTTGGAAATAACAGTTTCTAACTAGTTGTTTGGAATGGTTCTCCAAGGACATTGCTGTATCGAACACAACACCTAAGCTCCTGAGGCTCGGCTGAACAGACGAGCCTAAGTCGGCAATATATTGCTTTATCTGAGGGATTTTACATTCAGGTGCGATAATTAGTGTTTCTGTTTTCTCTGAATTTAGAAGCAAGAAGTTGTCACTTAACCACTGTTTAATACTAGCCAGACAGTTAGTTAAGGAAGACAATTTATGAAATTCAGTGTCCTTAAATGAGCAATAAAGTTGAATATCATCAGCATACAGATGGTAGGATATGTCACTGAATTTACTGATTATCTGACCTAGTGGAAGTATGTATAAAAGGAACAAGATGGGTCCCAAGACAGAACCCTGAGGTACCCCACACGACAACTGCGTTGTTTCCGACATGATTTGGTTTACGTAAACACTAAAACTTCTACCAGAAAGGTAAGATGAAAACCATTTTAAAACTGAACCTGACATCCCAACCGAATCATGGAGTCTATTTATCATTATTGTATGGTCAACAGTGTCAAAAGCTGATGAAAGGTCCAGGAGAACCAGAACTGTATATTTCTTAGAGTCAGCTGACATCAGAATGTCACTCGAGACTTTCAGCAATGCAGTTTCTGTGGAATGTTTTTTACGGAAACCGGACTGATAGTTGTCAAACAGCCCATGGTTCTCTAGGAAAGTAGTGAGTTGTTCAGCTACAACCTTTTCTAAAATTTTTGAAATAAATGGAAGTTTGGATATTGGCCTGAAGCTCTTAGGTTGTAATGGGTCCAAACTGGGCTTTTTCAGTACAGGTTTAACAACAGCATGTTTAAAAAAGGTAGGAACGACACCAGTTAAAAGTGAGGTATTTAGCATATCCACAATACAGGGGCCAATAGAATCAAATACTTGCATAAATAGCACAGTGAGCAGAGAAAAAAGCGTCCGAGCAAGCAGAGAGGCAGAGGCCAACGTGTTGTTTACTTGTATTGACGATACGTTTCTATCAACAAATCCTCTCTACTAGGCTAGTGAAACTTAACTAAAAATGCTAAGTAAAATTAAGATTTAAGTAACTAAGGAACTATGTACACAAAATATCAAAAAGACAAATAAAAATAGTTGAAAACCATCATCATAAGAATGATTCCGTGAATCCAGAGTTCATTGAAGACCTAAGTTAGAAAACCAAAGTTTATCTTAAGGAATATTTTGAATGAGGTTAAATTAGCTTAACCATTTTAGAACAACGTTTGGTTTGTGTTCAACCCATTCACAATGCAACTCAGAATTAGATGAAACATTATTTGAGGAAATAACATTCATAAGAATTTGCTGCATAAAAAATCAATAACCCTTAGGACACTATCTTTTAGTAATGTAATTATTTCTCCAGAAAATAATTAAGACTCAAATTGTTAACTTAAGAGGCTAGACCCTTGTAGTATTATCGGACGATGGCAGAGCGGAATCAAGCAATATGTTTAAACAAACGGTAGTTACGTTTAATTAGGGTTAGTGGCAGGTTATTAGGGAGGCTAATGGCGGCTAATGCTAGCGGACATTTGACTTATTGAACAAAAACTTTTAAGATATATTTTGGTGTAATGAGCGGACCAGAAAACATTAATGTCCCATCAGTGTATAAAACAGTTATGGAAATAAAGTTTGTTGTAACCTCAAACATTACACCCAAAACACATCAGCATAGCTTCGTTTCAGGATTGGTTGCGGGTAGCTTAGCCTGTTAGCTCCTGGTCTTGCTCTGAGTCAAACCTTAAAAACCAATGAAAACACATTAAAAGTAAACCACTTTAAATGGCGTCATCCCCATCCTAACTTTCCCTATCATCTCTGCCAAACCTCTGCCTTTGTGTCTGGTTGTGGCGACGGAGCATCCGGGGTGAATGCAATTCGGTGCGTGGTGGCCTAGAAGTTTTAGAAGGCATCCTGCTTTGAGGGCCAGTCCCTTGGGGAGGGAGTCTCTGCTGCTTTTTGTAGCATTAGACACAGTCTGATTTTTATTGAGGGTTGTTGGCTTAAAGAGCCAAAAGGTGTTTAATAGTGTTATATATATATATATATATATATATATATATATATATATATATATATATATATATATATATATATATATATATATATATATATATATATATATATATACTTTGAACCAAGTGAAGCTTGAGTCCTGAATAGAGCATATTTACAGACAAAGAAGTTTGTTTTTTTTTTGTTTTTTTTTTTTCCCCCGTCTGAAATGCAAAATGTATATATTTATGAACAGTTCTGGCTTAATTACTGCTGAGTAGGTTATTCATTCAGCAGATGGCATGTTTTAGTCAGTATACTCCAGTTGCTGATTATTGAGTTACTATATTAGTTGACAATTATTTTAATAACTGATTAATCCGACTCTTTCAGCCCTACTTTTAGTGCTTTGTGTTTTAGCTTAGAGTCACAGCTTTATTTCAAAGTGTTCTAGAGACTAAAAACTGACCTTAATGTCTATTTATGGATTATCATTTTAAATTGCAGTGCATTCAGTCAGTGAATGATATTGACAATCAAATGAAGAATGTAACTGAAATATAATTCAAACTAAATGACACTGCATTTATTAAGCTTTAATAGGTTTTGGCCTTTATATCAGTGGTCCACAACCATGGACCAGTGTTTGAGGTGGGGCGAATGAATACAATGAAATAAAATGAAACAATCGGCATAAAAACCCTGAAGTGTGTTTGCTTATGTCCTGTCTACTCCTTAATTTTACTTTTTCCAATTGCAAAGTTCCTTACGTACTTTTAAGGCGGCCATCATTGGTCAGGCTCTCCTCAAAGGAAATGTCTTTAGTGACAGGACGGATGAATTCTTCACAATGTTTTTTTAGCCTCAGAAATACAGTTAGCCATCAATCCTGATGGCTAACTGATTTAATGGACATAATCTGGCCATTGTTCTCAATAAAACATCCTTTAGACGTCAAAAAAGGTTAAAAAATAAAACTGGACCTCAGCTCCATTGTTGAAGACATTTCACGCTTCATCTGAAGGGCTTTTTCAAATCAAGCAACATTTTTTTTTTTTTTTACTTTTTTTTGAATTTGGCAGTATATCCTTTAGACTCATATAATAAATCAAATGGATATAACGCAAGTTATTTTTTCTGTGTGGTCTGGTAGCAAATGAACAAACATTTTTCCATACTGATTTTTATTTTCTCCAAACTTACCCAGACCTGGAAAATGATAAAAGCAAATTCTCAACTTCTAAAGACTGCACAGGAACTCTTTTAGTCTGAGAATTGCAGGTAGTTTTTTTTAATATTGTTTCTGCATGTTGGACGGTCGCTTTTGTAGGATAGGAAGTGAACCTTTCTATGGGCTGCACGAGAAACGTTTTGAAACAATAGAAAGAAAAACAGAAACGTTAACGGTGCACTGTGCCAGTTTTGAAGTTAATATTATTTTCTTTCCCATACATGCCCTTACAATTGCCCATTGAGTAAAAATCAGGTATTCTCTGTTTACCGCAGTTGTCTCTGTAGGCTGGATTATTGAGTTTATGAGCATGATTGGGGTTGAATCTTCTGGCCGCGTGCGTGCCGTGGGTGTGATGCGCTGCGCTATTTTGATTCTTTGCCGTAATCGATGCATTAGCGAGACAACACGGGCTAACTTAAATATTTATAATTTTCTTACCTGAGAAGACATGACGCCTCTAAACAAAAGACCCGTGCAGTCGCAGCGGCAGATGATTTTCCTCCCATGCACAACCTGGTGTCATGTCAACGTGTCGCCAGAGGGGGCGCTTTTGTGCAAAAACCCTGGAACTCTCACTGTACTCACTTAAATAGCCTAAAAACATTATGCTCATAATCATACTTGTGTAGAGTGAAGGGTAATAAACTGTAATTTTGCAATTCAAAACATTTTAATTTGATACCATAAACAGTTAAAAAAAAACTAATTTAATCATTGCTTTGTTTGTTTTATAACAATATTTTCTGCATAACGTTTCTGTCCGTTACCCTAACAGGAAATGATCGACGAAGCCGACCAGGATGGTGACGGAGAAGTCAACGAACAGGAGTTTTTACGGATAATGAAGAAGACCAATCTCTACTGAGGCTCCTGAGTGTTAGGGTGATAAACGGGGCCTTTTCAGGATTCACACCTCACCTTGTCCCAACAAGCTTCTTCTGGGACTAAGATTTGTTTTCTTTGTAAATAAGTATTTTTATTATACTGGATCTTTGTACAGATTTTCTTTTCTACAAGAAAAATAAAAATATTTCATCAGAGCTGTTTGTCTCATGTTTATTTTAACCATGAAATGTTAGTTTAAGAAACCCAGCTGGAAACCAGCTTTTTTTTTTTTTACTCACTTTCGAAATCAGACGGAGGTGCTGAAATGCAGAAGCAGGTTATAAGACCGTGAAGATGTTAGTGAAAGTAATTTCAATGCATTGCATTCACTATGGTGCAGCTTGCAGAGCGCAGCATGCCAATAATGGACAGACAGGCAGACAGACATGACTAAGTTGATGTTGACTAATTTGAATTATGTTACTGTAAACAGAAATCAGCAGAGTGAACCTGAGATGAGTAACTTAGTAAAAGTGACTCTCGCTTTGAGGTTCTAAAGTTGGTATCGCCTGAACAGATCTGTTTTACCTACATCTTTTGATCGTCTTATAGGAAAGATGCTCCTACTGATTAATTGTAACATGGAAAGGAAGTCTGGTTTTGTCCAAAACATCGAACCTTGCTTAAATAAACAGGATATGTCATGACGTGTTTTTCCGAACCGTCAGACAGTTGTCTATTATTTTGTGGATGCTTGCCACCGATTATGAAAGTTGTGATAACTTATTCTAGACGGCGAAGGAACCTCAGGTGGAAAATTTGAAATGTTCTTTTTCAATATCAAATCCATCAATAAAAAAAAAATATTCCGTACGCCAAATGCTGATATTTAATATTTCTAATTCCTGGTTCAATGGGGGTAAAAAAATTAAATACAAAAACACTTGCTCCTTTACATATTTCTTCTGTTTTTGCCCAACTGAAATATCTCAGATCACCAAATACATTTCAATATCAAAGATAACCTAAGTAAATACAGAATTCAGTTTTCAGACAACGCTGTAAAAACCAGCTGGCTCTGTGGAAAAAGTACCGATCACCAAAACTTAATAACTAGACATCCCACTGACAGCAGCATTAATTAGTTGTTCATGCGATTGTGGAGGAGTTTTAGTCCACTATTCTTTGTAGAAAACTATGCCACAGAATCTCAATCGATTTAGGTCAAGACTTTGACTAGGCCACTATAAAACTTTTTTTTTTTTTTTAAAGCCATTCAGAGGTTGACTTGCTGGTGTAGTTCGGCTCTCTTTCCTGCGGCCAAACTCGTGTGCTTCAGCTGATGTTCTGACGTTCTCCCTTTAGGATGTTCTGGTAGAGAGCAGAATTTATGGTTCCGTTAATAACGGCTAGCTGTCCAGGTCCTGAAGCAGCAAGGCTGGCCCAGATCACCACACTTTTTGGCATGATGTTCTTTTTCTGAAACTTTGGAGGACACCCTTCAAACAGTTACACTAGTATCTCATCAGTGTGTAGAATATTTGTCATTTTTTAAATTATTTATAACTGCCCTTGGTATTTTGTTTTTGTTGCTTTTTAATAGTTTTTTGCTTTTAATTTACCATCAATTAGTTTAGCTCAGCAAAATGCTCCTGGTTCTTTTTGACCTCTTGAATGAGTTGATACGCTCTTGGAGTCATTTTGGTAGACCGGCCACTCCTGGGATGGTTCACCATTGTTCCTCATCTCCACCGTCTGTGAATAATGGCTCCCTGTGGTTCACTGGAACCCTCAAGTTCTTGAAGCTGCTTCGTAACCTTTTCCAGAGTGATAAATGTTTGATTATCACGTGTTTCTACACCAATTAGCCAACTTCGCATCATCAGGTGGGTTCTGTGATTTCTTGATCTTACAGGAATCTAGCCTGTATTAGGTTACTAGAGATAAACCCAGCTTCATAAAAAGGAGGAGACGCTGTCCCAAGTTGATGTGAAGAGCTTTTTGCCGTGTTGCAGTTAAAAATTTCCTGGGCAGATCTTTTCCCCAGGGTGGACAGTTTGATTTCATGATGAAAAGTATGGGCCTAAAAGCATGACATGACTGAAACATCATTAGTTCAACTTTGTAGTCCAACTGTTTTTAATATTTGCTTTTAGGTTCTATTTTCCCATGTTTTATTTTGTTTCTACATTTAATTCCAACTTGCTTTGATTCTGTTTTATTTTCCTATGTTTTAATCATGTAAAGCACTTTGCATTGCCATTGTACTGAAATGTGCTATACAAATAAATTTGCCTTGCTTTGCCTTAAAAAAATGTTCATTGAAAACTGCATTTTGTTTATCTTTGATATTGTTTTTTGATCACCCAAAAAATGCATCATGCCAATCAAAAACAGAAGCGATATAAAGAGTATATTTGTTATGGATCAAGCTAAATTGCCAAGCTTTAGGTTGCCGAGATGAAACTTGGAATTGCTTCAGATGAGCCATTTCGAGAGGCCAGTTTTTCGTTTGCTTGTATCACAAAGACCTTCTATGACTCAAATCCATCCACTGTGTTGCAGTTCAAAGGACGCCACTCAACAGGTGAGAGCTGAAACACAGATCTGAAGCTCACGCTGAGAGGCCCAAGTGATTAAAAGGTGCCTCAGCCACTCTTGTCCTCATATTTTGAAGGCCAAACAGTCATTCTGCAGAGATGATTCACGTATTTTGCATGCTCAGTATGAGGGATTGCTGACCCCAAGGAAACATCAGAGGCTATGTTTGTACTTTTTGACCATCTTAATAGCAACACCCCCATAAATGAGGCTAAAAATTACTTTATCTGAATGCGGAAATAAAATATTTAATAAGCTTTTCTGACTGGACCTACTAGTGGAGCTGGCAGCTAGTGCCTGCTCCACTGCATTCTGGTGCAATGTTGAATGATTTTAGATCTGATCCGGTTCTGAAAGTAGGAGAGACCGCCATCGCCCGTGGCGATTAAACCAGCTGGTTACCATGGAGACAGAACACGGGCCAGAGAAAAGACATGCTAACTAAGGACTTGTTGGGATTTATTGAATAAGTCTCACTACTGTTTTATTTTCTTCCTAAGTGCTGTTGAAGTGAAACTTAATTTCATTTTCTAATCTGTTTATGTACATTACTTATTTACTTTTACTTCCTATTGACATTGTAAATAGGAAGTAAAATGTATTAATTATAATCATAATTAATAGTTCCTATTTGAATAACCCTCAAACGCAAAGCAAGAGGGATTTAAACATTTATTGAAAGATGAGAGTAAAGAAATTAACTGCAAAGACAATTTCAGGATTGGAATTATAACACTTACTGCAGGTAACATATAATGTAATTCATAATGTCTTAACTGAACCTTTGTTAAAGTGATTTAAACTATATATAAAAACATTAGCTTACATTAAGTTTTAGTCTTAGTTTTATTTTGTGATTTATACCCCAAAAAAAAGATTGTCTGGCTTCAGAAATCCTAAATGTTCCTTTTGCAAAAAGGTAATTAGCTTAAACTAGTTTCCTAACATTTCGGGGTAAGTTGTGACTGGGTCCATTTAAAAACACAATCAGGTAATCTTTAACCAGATGATTAGTCAAAAACTGATCGTGACTTTGACTATATAGCAATTGTGAACAATTTTGTCAACTTCTTTCACTGTATACTGCTTCATATTGTGTTTTAAAAAATTTTGGCCGCTAAGTTTTAAAAATATATATATTTTTTATTTAGACATGCAAATACAATCATCTCGTATAAGTACATTGAAGAAAGGGAAATGGTTCTCTATCAGCCGACAGCAAGTCTTATTTTGGTGAAGTGGTTGTTCGTGATATGGGTGTTTGACTTTAGAACAAAACTTTCCAATAGGACTTGGATGTTTTTATACAGTGGAGGTTTCATGGCCTGTAATATGTTCACGG
This sequence comes from Fundulus heteroclitus, assembly GCF_011125445.2. Taxonomy (NCBI): domain Eukaryota; kingdom Metazoa; phylum Chordata; class Actinopteri; order Cyprinodontiformes; family Fundulidae; genus Fundulus; species Fundulus heteroclitus. The sequence continues at coordinate 11,002,996 of NC_046383.1, forward strand.
CCCCTCAGCCGAGTGTTATTCCCCTTCTCTTGTGGTTTAACAGCATTCACATCACACGGCCCGTTCGGTACTCCCACTGCGCCGTCTCGCGTGTGTTTTTTCTTTTCTTTCCTTTTCCCATAAAATGATAAATTTCCAAAACAGCTAAGTGCTGCATGTCTGGTCACTGCCGGTAAATGAAAGAGACGTTAATTAACTCTTAAATGTCAAGAATGTGTCACCAGTATGTGGGCAACCTATTTACAGGGTCCCCTCTGTGAGAAGTTCAAGACAAAGTAATAACTTGTCTCTGTGCCTTGGAGAAGCAAGGACTGCCTGCTGCAGGGGTATGTTTGCCGCTTTACTCTTAACCTGTGAATTTAAACTATAGAGCTGAAGGAGTTTATGGAATATAACATCTTCTGTCTTAGTGTTTGAGGTATTACAGAGAAGTCATCTCAACATCTCCTTTAGATTCACGGCTTCTGAAGCTTAGAGATCAAATCAATGTTTTATTTGGTGGTTTTGTTTTTCCAAGATACAGATAAGGTCTTGAGTTCTTTATTTGGTTTGCTTTGTTTAATTGTAGCCCGCTGACTTCTTTCACTGCAATCAAAGGAAAATACATGTCTTAGAAAGCTGGATCAAATTTGAAGATACTGATCTGAGTGTGATGCAGAGGTGGACTTTACTTTGAATGTTTGGAATCCAAACTTTGTTCATTAAGATGTTTTCCCCACCTTTCGTTTTTTTTTTGCACACCTGACTTAAAAAAAAAAACGATCTTAAAAACAACCCCCGCAGACTTCATAGTTGACCTGTTAAGGGAACTCAGTTTCCACCCCTTAACCAATCACGTTTCATCTTTTGGGTAGATCTGAGTCGAATGATAGGGAAAGAAAAACGGTCTCCACTTCTCTTCTGATGTTATGCTGTGTTACAAATTGAAATAAGATTAAAAAACAAGCATCTTTTCAGATGCAACAACACTAATTAGATATAAAATTTATTGAGCGTAGGAAAGAAGGTGTAAGTTGGAATTTTCAAATCAAGTTTTATTTTAAAATTGAAGTATCAATTTCTTAACAGATTCAGGTGCTTTTTTTTTGGCTTTAATTTCGTTTTAATTTGTGAGGTACGCAGAGACAAACTACCTATAGCCCAGTAGAAGATAAATCATACATGGTTTTTACTTTTTTACTAATGAAAATTGCACAATGGCGCAGTGGCTGTTGCCTTGCAGCAAGAAGGTTCTGGGTTCGAGTCCAACCCACGGTCTTTCTGCATGGAGTTTGCATGTTCTCCCTGTGCATGCGTAATTGGCCTCTCTAAATTCTCCTTAGATGTGAGTGTGTTTGTGAATGGTTGTTTGTCCAGTCTATCTCTGTGTTGCCCTGCGACAGACTGGCGACCTGTCCAGGGTGTAACCCGCCTCTCACGTTGAAATGCTGGAGATAGCCACCAGCACCCCTCGCGACCCCATGAGGGATAAAGCGAGTAAGAAGATGGATGGACTAATAAAAATTGTAAAGTGTGGAATCTATTTCTATTTCTTCCTGAATGAATACTAGCTGCAGTCTGGTCTGCTGTCTTGCTGGAAGGTGAAAAGGTTCAGTTTCTGGTCTCATCTGTCTGGAGCACCTGCTTCTACCTGTTTGCTGCGTCCCCTACATGGCTTGTGACAAATTTTAATCAGGACTTTCTTTTTGCCACTCTTTCATACAGGTCAAACTAGTAATTTTCCTGCCAACAGCTTCTGGCACCTTAGGTGTGGATCTCTGGAGCTCCTACAGACCTTTACCATAGAATTCTATGATTAATGCTCTCCTTCTCAACCCAAATTTAGCTGGACGGCTATGTGTCATACTCTTTATTCTTATACGAAGGAATGAACAGAGCTCTGAGGTGTTCAAAGTATACCGTATTGTTTTATAACCTTACCATAAGGTTCTCCCTGACCTGCTGTGTTCCTTGGTCTCCATGATCCTTTGTTTTCTAATATTCTCATCTGAGGCCTTCACAGGACATCTGCATTTATACAGGGGTTAAATTAGAATTGTTAACCTGTCAGAGGCTGCAGAAACGTGAGACCACAACCCTAAACAAACACCCAATATTAATATTAGATCAAGGGAGATGGAGACAAAGACAAGGCACACATTCATTAACATGCACTCTGTGTCGGTCTACAGCATAAAATCATTGCATCCACTTTCTTTATCCTTTAGGTAACTTTAAATAGGGCTGGGCGATGTGGCAATCCTCCAGGGAGAGGTGGGGTAGATCCTGGACAGGTCACGAGTCCATCACAGAACCATGAAATCCTAATAAAATACAGAGAAGTTTGTGACTGTGCTGTCGCAATTTCTGGAAAGATTTAAAGGGTTTCAGTACTTTTAAACAGCCTTTTTTTTTTTTTTTTTTTACAGTGTGACAGAACTGTGAGAGTAAAAGAATACGAGTTTAACTCCATGTCAAAGGGGAGGAAAAAAAAACTAATGAATCTCTGCAAAAAAAAAAAGCTGTGTATAAAGTGGCGAAGTAATAGAAAACGTGGGTGTAATTGCACATTCTGATGAGAAATGAAACATTTTTCTGAGTGTTTTTAGCAGATGACTTTGATAAGTTACAGAGCAAAGGCAGTGTAGTGGTTTCATATGCGAGCTACTAACAAATACTCATTGTTGCTGCTTTAAGTTTTGTTTCACAGTTAATTAAGGCAGAGAGGTGAAATTTGATTTGTCAAAGAAAAATTAGAGTAAACTGTCAAACATCTAAACTTGTTTGACAGTTTAGATGTCATCTGTTTAGATGACATCTAAACATCAGTCACACGTTTGGTAATAGTCCCTCACCTTGAACTTGGACTGTTGTCACGTAGTTATGCATCTCTTAAACATTACGTGTTGTTTTTTTTAATAATAATTGACACTTTAAACATGTTATCAGTCAGACATCCTTGCATTTTAATGGAAGTAGTGTCGGTAAGGCTTTGAATTGAATCAGGACTATGATTTAGTTTGTCTCTTTTAAAAACAAGCTATGTCATCCATGTTGTCATGCTGGTGAACAGACCTGAGCAGGCGATCCCCCACCCACGCCTGCTCTGTGTTCTTCCTGAACGTTTACGGTAATATCGAGCATGCTGGATTTTCTGACCTACAGGAAAAATACAAGTTTTCTTCTTGTGTCCCTGTAAAAAAATGTAAAAATAAAAACGTTTTCATTTGTGTGCATCAAGCGGTCTTTTTACATGTTTAAAATGCCATCAATAATGTGCAGAACGCCAATGTGTGTACGTGCTTGATGCAAGCTGTCGCCCACTCGCTTGCAACCTGGAAATGCATATTGTTGCCAAAGGGGAGACCGCAGTGTGAGAAGTCATACTACTGCAGGTGGGAGGAGGAAGTGAACGACATAATAAAAATTTAGTAAACAAATCCCCCTGATGGTGTAATAGTTTGAGTTGTAAATATATGGGTCAGCTGCCACAACAGAGTTCATGTACTTTATTTTAACCCGAGTCTGACAATGATGACGGCAGCTTCTCTTAAACCCTCCACACACGGAGAATAATTAAAATACACCACAGATCAGTGCCCCCGGTAGGGAAGTTAACTTCAAGATTTATTAGGCTGACTGTCAACAAAAACTGCCTGGTGTGAGTACAGTATGACCACGTCAACTCAAAACAAAAACACATTTATGATACTGATGAGCAACATCTGCGGCTGAGACACCATCACTGATTTCTGATGCCGCGTAATTAAGACAGTCTCCTTTTTCTTTTGGCTCTTCCCTTTCAAGAGTTGCCACAGCGAGTCATCCGGCTCCATCTAAGCTCGTCTTCTGCATCTTCTTCTGTCACACCAACCACCTTCGTGTGCTCTTTCACTCCATCCATAAATCTCTGTGGTCTTCCTCCAGGCCTCCTGCCTATTTCAATTCAACTGAATTGTATTTATATAGTGCCAATTCACAACAAGCGTCATCTCAAGGTACTTTACAAAGTCAAATTCAATCAAATTGTATAAACTGGTTAAAAAGTTTTCACTCTAAGGAAACCCAGCAGGTTGCATCAAGTCTCTCCAAGCAGCATTCACTCCTCCTGAAAGAGCGTAGAGCCACAGTGGACAGTCGTCTGCATTGTTGATGGCTTTGCAGCAATCCCTCATACTGAGCATGCATGAAGCGACAGTGGAGAGGAAAACTGCCCTTTAACAGGGAGGAAAAACCTCCAGCAGAACCAGAACCAGGCTCAGTATGAACGGTCATCTGCCTCGACCCTCAATCAACTCCTCCAGACAGGTTGGTCAGAAAGTTTCCTCTCTAATAAAACCCAATGGATTGCATCAAGTCTTGACAAGTAGCGTTCACTCGTAGAGCCACAGTGGACAGTCGTCTGCATTGTTGATGGCTTTGCAGCAATCCCTCATACTGAGCATGCATGAAGCGACAGTGGAGAGGAAAACTCCCCTTTAACAGGGAGGAGAACCTCCAGCAGGCTCAGTGTGAACGTTCATCTGCCTCCACCCACTGGGGCTTAGAGAAGACAGAGCAGAGACACAGAAAGCACAGAAGCTCACATTGATCCAGGAATCCTTTCTATGTTATATGGTAATAGTGGATGATCTCTCTTCCCTGGATGATGTCACAGCTAACAGAACGTCAGACCAGGTGTACCTTCTATGAAGAGACAAAAGACAGAACAAAAAGTTAAAAATGTAACAAAAGACAGAACAAAAAGTTAAAAATGTATGGTCTTTAAGACCATAAAATGCGAAATTAAAGCAAAGTTATCGCCGCCCGGCGATCCTGATTGGCTCGTCCATTTATGTAGTATTGAAATCCCTCCCAATGACAGCGATTCCAGATGGGTGTGTTGACGGTGTGTGGAGCTCGGCGAAACAAAATCCATCTGCCGAGAGTCAGGTTAGTAGAAATCAGTAGAGTGAGAAAAATAGACCCTGATGTCCTCCAGTAGCCTAAGTCTATAGCAGCATAACTATAGAGGTAGCTCAGGGTAACATGAGCCACTCTAACTATAAGCTTTGTCAAAAAGGAAAGTTTTAAGCTTAGTCCTATAAGTAGACGGGTGTCTGCCTCACAGACCAAAACTGGGAGTTGGTTCCACAGGAGAGGAGCCTGATAGCTAAAGGATCTGCCTCCCATTCTACTTTTAGAGACTCTAGGAACCAGCAGCAGACCTGCAGTCTGAGAGCGAAGTGCTCTGTTAGGAACATACGGGGTAATCAGAGCTCTGATATATGATGGAGCTTGATTATTAAGGGCTTTATATGTGAGAAGGAGAATTTTAAATTCTATTCTTGATTTAACAGGAAGCCATTGAAGGGAAGCTAAAATTGGAGAAATATGATCCCTCTTGTTGATTTTCATCAGAACTCTTGCCGCAGCATTTTGGATCAACTGAAGACTTTGAACTGCATTTTGTGGACTTCCTGATAGTAAAGAATTACAATAGTCCAGCCTTGAAGTAACAAATGCATGGACTAGTTTTTCAGCATCACCCCTGGACAGAATGTTTCTAATTTTGGTGATATTCCAGAGGTGAAAAAAGGAAACTCTGGAAACCTGTTTAATATGGGATTTAAATGACATGTCTTGATCAAAAATAACACAAAGGTTTTTTACTTTAATATCAGAATCCAATTTAATGCCATCCAAATTTAGTGATTAAGAAGTTTATTTTTTAAGGACTCTGGTCCAAAGATTACAACTTCTGTCTTGTCACAATTTAAAAGCAGGAACTTTAAAGTCATCCAGGTTTTGATGTCATCAAGACATGCCTGTAGTCGAAGTAATTGATTGGATTCATCAGGATTTATGGATAAATATAGCTAAGTGTCATTAGCATAACAGTGGAAATTAATCCCATGCTGTCTGATAATTTTACCAATCAGAAGCATATATATATATATATATATATATATATATATATATATATATATATATATATATATATATATATATATATATATATATAGTAAAGGGAATTGGTCCAAGGACTGAACCCTGTGGTACTCCACAAGTGACCCTAGAGTTTGAGGAAGATTTATTATTAACATGAACAAACTGGAATCTGTCCGACAGATAAGATTTAAACCAGCCTAATGCTTTTCCCTTAATCCCTACAGTATGCTCAAGTCTTTCTAGGAGAATATTGTGATCAACTGTGTCAAATGCAGCACTGAGATCTAACAAGACAAGTATAGACACTAGTCCATTATCTGAGGTCATGAGAATATCATTGGTGACCTTCACCAGAGCTGTTTTGGTGCTATGACGCGCTTTGATGACTGGTTAAAACAGGTAATTACTCATACTTAAGTAGAAAATACTTTCTCAAGAATTTTAGATAAGAAAGGAAGATTAGATATAGCACTAGCCTCAACATCCTTTTACCGATGTCCTGACTATGCCTCTTCTGTAATCATCTCAGTGTGGCCTCTGGCTTTCTCTCCAGAGTGTCTAACATGAGCACAAAAAAAAAACAGAGGTTCTTAATAAGTTGCTGACATAAAAATAAATAATATATTTGAACAAGAAAAAAAACACAGACTTTTCCTAAAATAGGGATTTTTTTTTCTCTTCTATAAAAACAAATTGTTTTAAATGCATAAAATATGTTTTTTTTGTTTTTGTTTAGTTTAAAGAAAAAAAAAAAACTAGCCACAAACTTAATTTTCAGATTGTCTAAAGTTGAACACGTTTCCTCGTTAAAAAAGAAACCATAAATTGAATTACAGTCTAGACATTTTTTCAGGATTTGTAAAATTTTTCTTTGTAAAAGACGTGTCATAATTTGGAGTGAAATTAGAGAAACAAAAACCTTGACCTGTATTAATATGGATCAGCTTGTCTAAGTAAAACATTTGCAGTTTGTACCACTATAAATCTTTTTTGGTCTGTCAGGCAATCCTGCTGCATTTGAAACACAGCGGCTCTAACACAGGTTGAAGAGAAAAGTCTTGGTTGTTTTTGTGTTGTCTTTGTTCTCTAATGCAAAAAGATTTGTCCCTTTTTACCTCTCATGCGGAAAATTCTGCAGCTCACTTCAAGTCGCACATTTTGCATTGTGTTTAACACTCTGGCTGACCACAAAAACTCTCACTGCGTCACACGTTACCTTTAGCAGATTTAGCAGCAGAAAAAAGGCAACAGAGAGAGGCAAAGCTTTCACATATTTTAAACGGAAAGCGCGGTGGAACCTAAGATGAGTGCATTTCCCCATGCTAAATATCCAATATTGATCATACTCCCTACTTAAGATTGAAAGTAATTTAAAATAATTGTTTTAAAAAAAAAAACATTATTGAAGATTTTTACTTAAAACAGTTTTATGTGTGGTACAAAAATTTATATTTTAAACTTAGATGGGAAATCTGGTTTAATTTTGTAGTTCGTAAACTGCTCCAGAAACGCCTTGAGATTTAATTCTAGAAATTTCCCCCATTAAAGGTTTGCATTAATGATAAGTAACTGTCCATGGCTTTGATTAATCTACGGGTATTTCTGCAAGACTCTAGCTACAAATATGTGGTATTTGAGTCAATGATCGATAAGTGTTGAATTTTTTTCAAGTTGTTTAAAGAGAAACGTAAATCAGACGACATGCAGGGATAGTTACCATGTTTAAGTAAGCTTGGCTGCATTTATTGGCATTGTCGTTCATCATTATCAAACTTGTTCCTGTTTGCCAAAATCAGTATTTTTAAGAATGATTTTTAAGAACGATCTATAGTTAGTTGGTGGGGAGTTTTAGCCCAGAAACTGTTAATGACATAAATCATAGTAATACAGGGAGAATAAGATGTGGGAGGAAAATCCCAATTATTTAAATATACAAACCAAAATGGAAATCCTAATTGAAAAGGTGAAGGAAATTAAAAGAAAATATACAAAAACTACCTGCTTGAGTCTGACGTGTGAAGATAAAAGCTGTTACGTAGGAGTGTATAGATGGTTTTTAAACAACGCAGGTTCGTGTTTTTCAATCTGCGTAGGTTCAGGAATAGGTTTTGTTTTTTTATCTCCTTAAGTTTTTCAATTAACAAGATGTTTCTGAGTTTTACCTTAACACACTGGTATTATTGCTCAGTAAAAAAAAAAAAAAAAGGCACACAGACGCAAACACACCTCAGGTGGCTTAGGAGGGGTTCGCCAAAGGCAACCCCAGAAGGAAATTCTTCTGAACTCGTAAATCTACCTGAAGACACATTTTCCCTTCTGAATGTGCATCACAGAAGGGACTCCTGATAAGACTAAAGTCTGAGGGAGCAGCACCTCTCAGACCAGTCCAAGCCCCCACCCACCTGTTCCTTTACGCTAACGCAGAGAGAGAACAGACAAGAGGGGTTTTCTCTTCTACAGTCACTCTCGCTTCCTCTCGTCTGGTTGCGGAGGATGATTGTAAAGATAGTGTGCGGAGAGAACGTGTGCGTGCGTGTGTGTGTGTGTGTGCAAACTCTGACAAGGCAGAAACGCTGATCTAGTTATGCAGACGGACTTACTGACTAAAATTTAGCACTACCTGAATTTCCAAGGTGTGTAATACAGCATGTTGGAGCAGATGACCCTCACTTAAACATAGACCAGTATTTCCTTAGCGATCACTTCTGTTTTTTATTTATTTATGTAGCAAGGCAATAGTTGCAAAGGAAAGCTCACTTTATCTTAAAATCTTTCCAAATATTTATATTCTCTTCTTTCCATCATTTAATTATTTCCCCAGCTTGTAACATACATTCACCCTGCAGTGTAAATGGACAACCAACTGTGTTCAAATCTTCTACAACTAAAATGGTAAATGGTCTGTACTTGTATGGTGCTTTAGCAAGTCTAGAGGACCCCAAAGCGCCACTCATAACAGAACTACCCATATTAAGGTCAAGGACAGCCTTCGTTTACATCTGCAGTTCTTCTATTTGAAGCACAGCTACTAAAAACTGAAAAACGTGGCATTGTTCATCAAAAAGAGCGGCACTGTGCACGTTCCGACAAATCTGGGTCACAAAAACAGGAAAATAATGGGTAAATAACAGTCAGATTTCCTTGATTTGAGCAGATAAATAAGATTATTGGCAAATGGAATAAGATTTTTACACTTAAAATAGGAACAATTCGTCTTTTTCATTTTATTTTAAGTGCAGTATATCTAATGATCTTATTTTAGGGGTAAGAATACTCATTCCATTGGCAAATAATCTTATTCAATTGCTCAAATCAAGGAGAAATACATTAATTTCAAGAATATTTTACTTATTTTGTTCTCTTTTTGCAGTGTTAAATAATCCTCAGTAAATGGATGTGCCAAAACAAGTTTGAGCTGCGCTGAGATTGTTATATTACAAAAGGAAAAAAAAAAAATTATCTCAAAATATACAAACTCCAGATAATGTCACGAGGTAAAGTGAGCCTCTGTTATTACATTTCATGATTGTACAATATAAAAGAACCAACGTACATACTTATTAAAGGGTGTAACGGTGCACACAAAAGAAAATCACTGTTCAGTACATTTTCAGGTTTTAAAGCCACAGTTTGTTTCAATCAATAGAAATAAATAAAGATGATTTTTGTTTTTAGTTTGGACAGCAGTAAAAGACTATTTTTCAAAAAAAAAAAATTCTGTTTTAATACTAAAAGAAAGTATAGAACTGACTGGAGGTTAATAGCATAAGCAACAGCGACAGCGTGTCAATAGGGGGCGCTAGGGCGTCGCCCCCATCAGAATTATAGGACGAAAGTGTGGGCGGAGTAAACATAAATTACTAAATAATAGGTAATTATCACATCTGTTTGTTCATAAAATGTGTCTGAGTTTTTATTTTTTAGAATCCCTACTCCATTGGGGTTCATCTTTTATTCTGTAGGCCTAATTTTAACAGACAAATGAGTTGTAAACCTTAGGCTTCCATGTAACTTCATGCTGGACTCTTATTGGCTACTTAAAGATTCTTCTTGGGGCACAGCCGTAGACATCATATACGTAGGCACCTCGTTGGGCGCGGGTTCGTATGTCAACGTCACCGCCATATTGTATGTGGCAGAAAAAAGTTATGTTGTAGTAAACGTCGATCAGAGAAAATGCCTCATATATATATATATATATATATATATATATATATATATATATATATATATATATTAATTAGGGCTGGGCAAGTTAACGTGTTAATTTTGCGTTAATTCATTAGACTATTAACGGCGATATTTATTTTATCGCGCATTAACGCATGTTGCTCACATGCTTTCAGTCAGTGTCAGTCAGCACGCGTCACGGCAGCACTCTGCTGTTCCCCCTCCCCTCTCGTACATGGCTCAGCGGCGCCAGCCAATCAGCACGCAGGCTCAGCCTGGCCCGCCCACTCAGCTCTCACACAAACTTAACACACAAACAGCTGACAGAGACCGCAGCAGCGGAAAAACATGAACATGGGAAGTAGCACCGTTTGGCTTTATTTTAATACCGTAAATGAAATCAAGCTGTATGTTTTGTAAAAAGCCGGTTCATTTCAGTGGAAACACAACAAATTTATCTAAGCACGTGAAAAAACATGAAAACGTCGAGCCACAGAAACGGAGAGAGGAGACAAAACTTCTGTCATTGCCCCGACAGACCCACAGACGTCTCTGACTGAGGCGTTTCAGTCCTCCATGGAACATCCAGGTAGATCAGTGTTCATCTTCAGCAGCAGTTCATGTTAACTTCCAAAGTAGACATTATCTATCATATGTTACTGGAGCCCACACAGAAAATGTAATTAAGACCTTGAAAGAACCCAGTACATATATTAAAAAGTGTTATTTAAGATAAGATAACATTAGCTAATCCTTTTTTTATCCCACAACAGGGAAATTTATAGGATTAAAGCAACAGGCAGGTGCACACATCACAGACAAAATTACATAAGGATTGAAATATATAAGAGGTGGATTAGCGAAAAAACACTGAACATAACATTATTGTTATTATTATTATTTCATTGTAATAATAAAATAAAAACCACAACACCCAAAAGGTCAACAGTTTCATGATACATCAAGCTTAGGGACTGGCTAATATACAGCAGGTCAAAAAAGGCCATATTTTGGCTGCAGTGCTTGCTGTTCTCTTATGAAGAAAAGATCAACTAGTGCACTAAATTCAATATATGGGTTGAAAATATCCAGTATCAAATAAGTGCTACAAATGTTACAACACTTTTGTTCATATGGCAGCAGAACATTAAAATCAAAGTGCTCTTTACACTACTTTGAATTCATTCTTGGAGTTTGCGCATACAATGCGATTAATCATGATTAATCGGGCAAATTATGCAATTAATTGCGATTAAAAATTTTAATCGTTGCCCAGCCCTAATATATATATATATATATGTGTGTGTGTGTGTGTTATGAATATAAAAGTCAATTGTTTAAATCTAAATATTGTGGTCTTCATTATTTCATAAAACCGTGTCACATGTACATTTTTTAAGCTCTGGTATTGTCACAGATTAGGAACAGACGTTTTGGGGGAGTATTAAAGAGAAAGTTACTAATATGAGAAAAAAAAGTCCTAGGACAATAATGTACAAAAAAAAAAGTGTTAATATTATGAGAAAAACATCATATGAAAATTAAGGGGGACATTTCCAGAATAGTCACAGTTTGCAGAACTATTTCAGTCCTGGAGTAATAGGGCCAGGTTAGATTCTTTCAACTATTTTAATTCTTTATGAGTATAAAGTCAGGAGACTTTATACTCGTAAAGAATAAAAACAATTATTCTTTACGAGTATAGAAAATTCTTTACATGTATATAAATAATAAATAATTTTGTATCCTTTGAAGCCAAAGGGATACGAAAATAAACTCGTAATATTGCAAAAATAAAAATATTACGAATATAAAGTATGTTCTGAGATTAAACTCCCTCTGATACTGTTCAAGTGACTCAGAATAACTGCAGATTTGCCACATTCAACATGGCGGACGCTCTGATGCATCCGCAGCATAGGCAGAACCCGCCCAACGAAGCGTCTACGTAAATGATGTCTATGGGCACAGCTCTCTGCGCCATGGCCAGCGCTTCTTGTGTTACATTTCATCTAATCAGATTCATTTATCAGCATCATCAGTTTAGACGCACAGGCCTAATGTCACACATGATGCAAACAGAAGAGCCGGACAATCACATGACTGGAGAGAATGGCACAGTGTTATGGGAATATTATTCTAAAGTTACTATTACAGAATATTTGGTCTTTTTTTTTTTTTTTTTACAAAATAATTTCATGAGGCTTCCACTGGAGGAAAAAAAAGTGGATAAAGGAACTTGGACTGAAAATCCAGCAGCAGGCATATTAATCTAGACATCTTTATGTTGAATTACAGCTCATTGTTGTGGTAATGTCTGTCCTCTACTGTGCGCCCCTCAAAGATTTTTATTACCAGTCGCCACTAATAAGTAGGCATAGTCAATGCCTGGACACATACATTTTACAATAATGTAACCACTTAAAACGGTCAATCTTAAAGTGTAGACATTTGCAAATAAGACTCTACCCATATATGAGAATTAAACATTTTTAAATCATTTTGGAGTTGTTTTGATATTTTGAAAACCTAGTTTCCACACTGTATCTGAAAGCAGCATCCACATCTAAAGAGTAAATCTGCTCTCCAGGTAGATTCCTCCTATTGGCGCCTAATAAGGAGTTTGGGATCATTGGATGTTTCAGGTAACCAGCTGGACGTCAGCTGATTTTTCTCCAGTTCCAGAGATGTTTACATTCAGCTTGATGTTGTTTCATGTGAGTAATTCAGTTTAGCGTAGAGTGAAGCATGTACCTTATTGGTTTCGAATTATGAGTACGCTGACATAAAGTTTTGGTTTGGTCAAAGTATGTGGCATGAGAAACCATATTGTTCCCAAACAGGGTTCAGTGAGAGCTGGGAGTCCTCTCTGTTTTGTTTTGATGTCACATTTCAATGATGCATTGTACACACAAACTTTCTGCATGTGTTTGGGCGTAAAACAGCGCTGTTCCCTCCATCTGGAAGGTGCCAGTGATAATTAGACAACTGTCAAGTCAGTAGTTAACATGGTTACACCATGATTGAGTCAATAATTATTTTCAAATTTTTGAGAAACAGATTTTTTTTAATAGTGTGAATCTGCAAACAACATTAACAGACAAATGCTTGAAACAAATCACCTTTTTGTATAATGGATCTACACGCAATCTGCTGTTTATCTTAAATAATTTACCGAACCACTGTTTTAGATTTGTTTTCCTTCCTTTAAACCGTCTGATTCAAAAGGAATGCATTAACTCAGTTTCTCATCGATTTCTAATTAAATTGCCCAGAGGTAAATTGCCCAACATAAATCAGGAGAATCTGTTACGAAATGCTGGGGACACAGCCTTGAAGGCCAGCCACACACTGGTTTAAAAACGATCAAAAGTAAACTGGAGACGTTTGGGTACAAAGCTTAGACACCTGATACCAGCCCTCTTAACACATTGACATCTTTAATGATTCTTTATAGGTCTTTGCTCTTGGTATTGCCCAAATTAGGCCAAGATAAAGAATCAGAAGACAGTGAATGCCAGTCTTGGTTAGTGGAGCTGTCTGTAGCTGGACGTTTCATACCAACCACGTGTCCTTTGATATCTTCCAGAGAGACAGAGCTATAATGGCTCCCTCACCAAGTCAGCTGTATTTAAAGGTGCCATGACATCACTGTATGAACCATTTCATGTTCTGCCGATACAGATTATCCAAAGAATTTCATTTAAAAATAGTGTCAGCTTGTTGTTATGTCAGGTCAAATGTCCCTCCTCAGTAAAAGGGTTGGTTGCGGTAGTGATATGCAGCTCTACAAAGTTGACTTTGCTCTGATTGGCTACAACTATATTTGGAAAACCAGTCAACTCCTTTGGTATTACGTTTTGACATAAACACGGCGTCATCCATGCACAACAGACCATATTATACCACCAAAACCTCAGAAAAATGAAATTAGTTGTCATGGCCCCTTTAAACAGATAATATGGTAACATGGTTAATCCTGCGGCTGCCCAGTGGAGAAGTTGTTGGAATGGTTGGAATGGCTGCCTAATCTGGCCATCATCTGTATTTAATACACAGCTCGTCAGTCTGGGTAGGCTTTTAGATGCTCTGGCCAAAACTTACTGGACCGATCACAGTGCGGAAGGTGGGAGTTTACAATGCCTCACTCTTAGCACCGAAATGACCCATAATGCAGCAGCGCTTTTCTGTAACCCTAACAGTCAAGATGGCAGCTGCAACGCAATGATGTTTTAATGATGCTCTTTGTTATGTCCTGAATGGACAATCGGGTGCTCTAAGGGTTAAAACAGAGCGTTTCGCTTAGAGGTTGCGTGACATCCACAGTTCTGATTGGTTCTAACCCTTTAGTTCCGTCCTGATCCCACATTTCCAGACTGACTTGCTGTATTTATGACATAAATCAATCTGGCTGGCCATGCTAATTGCTGCCCTGGATCAAGAATGTCCTCGGATCAAATCCCAGCCTGGTGTCATCCTGGATGGAGTTTGCATGCTCTATGTTTGCAGGAGCTCTCTCCGGTTACTCCAGCTTCCTCCCACAGATCAAATACACAAACGACAAATTGGTTACCATAAATTGCCCTTAGGAATGACCTGTCAACCGTGGATACTTGTCGTCAGCCTCCTGTGCAAAACACGGCAAAAAAAAAAACACGTTGGTGCCATCAATTAAATACAAAGGGTCTTTTACAGCAGTTCTTGCCTTTTTATGAAGGTTTGAAACTGCCACCACCAGCTCTGCATTTCGACATTCCCTCTTCATTGCTCCTGTTAATTTAGTAAAAAAAATATGTATCTTAATGATGTGAATGTGTTTCTTGTATTAATTATGTCAAAATGTTCTTTTAATAACCCTATACCATAGTATTCAGTGTCAAATACGCAGCCATCTTAGTGATAGAATCTGGCTCAAATCAGGTCGCATTAAAGCACAATTATCTCTCAAACAGCAATGAATTGTCCAAGTGGTCAAATAATTTGTTAGACCACACAAGCATTTGTTGTACATTTCAGTGGCTGCACTAAATACTTTTAACGAAATTATGTACCTGATCTTATTTTAGAGGTCAGCTTGCAGAAATACATCAGTTGAATATTCATTGTGAAACATTATCATTTATGCCATAATTCAGATTTAATTACGGGTGTAGTGAACATAATTTTAGCTAGTTTTGCAAAGATAACTTATTATTATTCCAGTGCAGTTTGGATTTGGTTTTGGGAGGTGATGCCGATGATATCTCATATTTTCGTGATCCAGAGTAGAGTTTCTTTCATTTGTTTAGGGTTAACATACACGAGGATGACAATCAAAGTGAGACGCCAATGATGGTATGGTGGCCAAAGGCTGCTGGATATTTTTGTTCACCTATAGTTCAACATTAAAACTTAAAATGTATTTCCTGCTGTGGCAGATGCCTTTTTCTGTTTGCGTAGGTGGCCGAGATAGCTAGATAAAGAAACTGCATTCAGGTTGTCAATACCACGCTTAGGAAGACTACCTATGTAACCGTATCGCTACGGCTCCACTGATTCAAAGTGAAAATGGGAAGTGCCGTCTCCCTGTAGTTTCCTGTCAGGTGCACACAAGTGACTTTGCATTGACACAATTGTATGTATAGGCGTCACGCACGCGCGGCTTGACGACACTCGACTCGACGTGGTGGTTGCCAGTGGAAAAGAAAATTCATTACTCACACACAATTAGTTTCTACAGTTTTCCAACTCTGCGAGTGGTTTTCCTATGTCCTCAGGGATAACTATATAAAGGTAAGTAACAGGACTCTCTGCATTTCCAGTAAATCTTTCATAGAGCAACTTTTGGTGATCTGGTTCCTACTTCTGACAATATGAAGCTGGTTGCTTTTTGCCTTCTCGCAGTCTGCTGTAGCACTTTGGCGGCGCCTGCCCCGAGTAGCATATCCAAATTAAAAGAAACCCAGAAGGAACTAAGTAAATTTCTGAAGAGCCTACCGGTCAGTAAACCTACATTGCTTTTTTGTTGTTGATTGCTTCGACTACACCTTTTATAGCTCTGGTAACTGAAAACATGCTTCTTCATCTGTGCCTTGCAGAATACAAGCGATATGATGTTGAATACGCCACTAAAGGACGTCGAGGTAAGCAAAGTTATTTTGTTCTCGAATTAATCTTGACATTATTGTGGTTGCTTACTCATTGCTGTTACTTTCCCACTGCTGCTAGTAATTGTCATGTGATGGTTACTGTAGGAGGACATCAAATGATGGTGTTAAGTCACAACTAGTGCAGGCTGATAAGCAATCAGCTGTAGCTTTTGAACAAGCCCAATGTCGAGGCTTTGGAATCGCATGTTATTAAGTTAAATTTAATGGTCGCCAGTAGATAGAGATTTTATAGGCTGTACGCTACATTCAGGGCCAATGCTGCAGTAAAAACTTCCATCACGATGAAAGAAAATCAAATAAATTAAAATAGGAAGGCTTGTGTTTTTATAGAATGTGGAACTCTTAATGCACAGCATACTAAAATACCCCATATACATGAATAAAAATAGTATTGCATTTTTAATGTATGCATTTTAATGTAAACAATGTGCGTTTTGGTCGAATTACATGTAAACACATTGGCTTTGTTACCCTTATGCAATATACTGCATTACTTTTAAACTCAAATCTGTCTTCCTTGATGTCAGCCAAACTCTCTCTATTGAGTCAACTCAAAAGCTCACTCTGAGCACTTTTTCATGTTCCCACAGCTTCCGTTGAGCAAAATGTGATGAGTAATCAAGCAGGGAGCATTTGAAACCATGATGCTTCCTCACACTACACAAACTCAGCGTTCTCAGAAGGCTCAGAGTCTTCCTAACAAAAACGACATCTGACTTTCAACGGCAAATATTAAAGTGGGGTTTTTAGATAACTTTGTTTTCCCTAAATTACTAATTCAAAATCAGTCATGGGAAAACAAAACACATAAAAAAAAAACATCATTTTCTATTGTCAAATGCAGACAGTCCCACATGGGGAATTTTAAAACAGTTTCAGCTGTTCGTTTTTTGTTTTTTTTTTTCCATGAAGGGATTTGCTCTAACCTCAAAGTTTTTCAAACAGCCAAACAAAATCAAACAACTTAAACTCTTGGGATTTTTGTCAACGTATGATGCTGCATTAAAACTAGGAAAATTTGTTCAGATAATATATTTGAACCAATACTTACGTTTAGCTTTCTGGAGGAAGCGTTTTGCCCAGAACATAATAATCATAACAATATTGAAAGATTTTTGAGTTTCGCTTTAGGTAAAAAAGGCTCATTTCTGCATCATGTGGAAAATGAAATGTAAAGAAATCTGACATGAAACAAAAGAAAACCTTTCTTGGAAGTGTTTTGCATACCATGATGTCAGGAAATGTCTTTAATTTATAGGAAATAAGTTTATCAAAAAGAACTTGAAAAAACAAAAGATCTTTTTTAAAGATCTTAAATAAATTCACATTTTTTATGTTCAATACAGAACATTTTTTAATGTGAAGTAATGCATTCAGTTTTTCTGTTCGTCTATTAAAATGTTTTTCTTAAGGAGAAAACAGGCATTGATGTTATTTTTCCCTAAATGTTTTATTTACAGGGGTGCGGGTGTCTGTCGGATTTGAAATGTTTTCGGGACGGCATCTCGAGATTCAACAAAACCCCCCTCCAAATTAAACTATCCAGGAGCCTGGAGGATGACTTGACCGTAAGTAAATCCTTTGTGCTGAAAATGAGGCATTATTTCAAGAACTTGGGCTTACTGTACAAGTGGCTGGGATGTTCAAAGTGAAGATTAACACGTCTCTTCACGTCTCTTCACATTTTTTTTTTTACAGAAACAAGAACTGCAGTCCTGTACCAGAGATTCTACGGTAAGAGCAGCCAAGATCTCCCTTTTTCATATTTATGATGTCTGGTATCTAATGAGGGACATTTTTCATACATTTATGATGTCTGGTATCTAATGAGGGACATCAGCAGCTCATGTTGTGCCTTTTTGTCCCTACAGCCAACATGCATGAACTGTACAGATTATCCTACAGAAAGTGTCAATGAGTTTTTCTCCCGACTGCAGTCTCGTCTCGAAAAGGTAAGATCCATTGCTTGTTTTTAAATTAACATTTCACATTTGTTTAATTCCTTTTATTTTACCAAAGAAGTCTTTGCAACATTAAGTGTGATTTTCTTTTCTTTTTTAGGCCATCACAACCCATAAACTGAGACAATAATGAAGATCCAGAAGTCAATGAGTTTATGTAGAGAACACACTACACTGGATACAGCTTAATATGATAACCTTAACATGTATTAGCCTAATAACTATCTAATTTATTGATTATTTATTTTGGGGCGAGGTGATGAATTTCGCGAAGCTACAAAGAATGTATATTTGGGAAAGCTGCTTTGATGCCCCCCAGTGGACTTGGTTGTTCAAACTTTTATTTTTTCCTTTCACACTGAAGGGAAAAGTTGTTTATCTTGTAGTTCTTAAAGAATATATTTAATTACATTCACACTATGTATGATGTGCCATAGCAGAAGATGTTACATATCACAAGTAATGAATTAAATAAATGAAATCAACTATAACTTGGCGGTTTGGTGTTCTTGCCGTTTTCCGGGACGGGGGACCAGGGTTGAGGTCGTATTAGAAATAGATGCCGCTTCTCGGGTTCTTATCAAAGCTTCCAGCACAACAAGACGTGGTTTTGTATTCAAGCTCACACTTTCATTTGGAAAACCACAACTTTTAATCTGGTAATTATCAACTCTACATCTCAGTCTTTTGCTTCCGCTTGACTTCTTTCTTTTCACAGAAAATAAACTGACACTTTAAGATAAGGATGGTTAGCATCCCTGCCATGTTTGGATGTATTTACTCTGTTTATTTAAATGTGTTTAAAGTTTAAGAGGCTGTTACGCATACTGGATGTTTGATCTGACTGTGGAGTATGGCCTACACCTCAAAGGTTTTAACCGAGACGTAAAGGTCTTTTAAAGCCAAAACTGTTTCCAATTAGAGAACAAAATTCAACGATCTCAATACTTGGTTGAACGCAGGTTTAGGTTATAAATTTAAATAACAATATGCCAAGCCTCGAACATCTCACGGAGCAGATGTTAGCGTTTTATCCTAAAATGCAAAGAGTATGGCGCGGCTGCAAACCCATCAAGAGATGGTCTTCCACCAAAACCGACAGCTTTTGGCAGGGAGAGTATTAATCATACAACCACAGGTATCTCTGGAGGAGCTACAGAGAGCCACAGCTCAGGTTGGAGAACATGACAACAATCAGTTGGGGACTGCCCAATAAAATCCAGTCTCAATATTTAGTCATGTAGGGAAGACAGCAAATGTGAAGAAGCTGCACTGGTCAGAGAGACTGATACTAGCTATGTTTACAAAAATGTATTTGATTTAAATAATCGGATTGTACTGTCTATATGGGCACACAATCAATTAATCCGATCATAATGTGCGTGTTTATTTACCTGGCTTTATTCAGAATAGAACAACTCTGAACCACAGAAGAAGAAGTACTTCCGTCTTTGCTAAACAACAAGAAACTGCAAACTAAGCAGTATTATACGAGTCTTCTGAGCTTCCAGGCTGGACTTGCATGATGTTCTAATCACGGTTGAAACGCTACTGACTAAGCAACAATTATTTCTTCGAACAAACATGTTGTATTGGAAGCCCTGACGGTTTTGCTTCCCGATGTATTTCCGGCACTCAACAACGTGGAAATATGTCACATTTACGTAGAGCACACGTACGCACTCGGGTCTGTTTGTCACAATCAGAATAAGCTGACAAGCGTTTACATGAACGTTAATCGGATCATCAATCAGCATAAACCACCCCTCTCATTCAGAATACAATTTCATTCTGACTGAGCTTAATCGGGTCATCATATTCCAATTGGCTTGTTTACATGATGCTTTTTTATTCCGATCGACCCTTTATTACGATGACTTTTGTCCATGCAAATATAGCTTCAAGGTATCACACCTACCCTGAAACATGGTGGTGGCAGCATCATGGTGTGGGAAGGCTTTTTCTTCAGCAGAAACAAGGGAAGCTGGTCAAAGTTAAAGTCCTAAACTAAATAAATTTAGAATCTCTGAAAAGACTCAAATATTATTAATATTTCTACTGATGTACCAAGCTGGTGGAGGCATACCCCAAAACAACCATCCTCATCATTTACTGTACCTAAATTGGAAACATGATTTCCAGCAGACTCAACTCACTACCTACAATCTACAAAACATCGCAAATCACCAAAAATGAAATAAAAAAATGCTAGTATGGAATAAGATAGTCGAATCTCGGATTCAGGAAGAGCAGTGTGGTTTTCGTCCTCAGCAGGATTCTAGAGGGGGCATGGGAGTTTGCCCAACCAGTCTACATGTGCTTTGTGGATCTGAAGAAGGCATTCAACCGTGTCCCCCGAGGGATCCTGTGGGGGGTACTCCGGGAGTATGGAGTACCGGACCCTTTAATAAGGGCTGTCAGGTCTCTGTACGCCCGGTGTCAGAGTCTGGTCCACATTGCCGGCTGTAAGTCGGACTTGTTCCCGGTGAGAGTTGGACTCCGCCAAGGTTGCCCTTTGTCACCGATTCTGTTCATAACTTTTATGGACAGAATTTCTAGGCGCAGCCAAGGTGTTGAAGGGATCCGTTTTGGTGGCCTTAGGATTGCGTCTCTGCTATTCGCAGATGACGTGGTCCTATTGGCTTCATCAGGGCGTGATCTACAGCTCTCACTGGAGCGGTTCGCAGCCGAGTGCGAAGCGGCCGGGATGAAAATCAGTGCCTCCAAATCCCAGACCATGGTCTTGAACCGGAAAAGGGTAGAGTGCCTTCTCCGGGTTGGGGAGGATATCCTGCCCCTAGTGGAGGAGTTCAAGTATCTTGGGGTCTTGTTCACAAATGAGGGGAAGATGGAGCGGGAGATCGACAGGCGGATTGGTGCAGCATCTGCTGTGAAGTGGGCACTGTACCGATCTGTTGTGGTGAAGAGAGAGCTGAGCCAAAAGGCAAAGCTCTCGATTTACCGGTCGATCTACATTCCTACCCTCATCTATGGTCACGAGCTTTGGGTCGTGACCGAAAGAACGAGATCCTGGATACACTACGAAGAAATGAGTTTTCTCCATAGTGTGGCTGGGCTCTCCCTTAGAGATAGGGTGAGGAGCTCAGTCATCCGGGGAGGACTCAGAGTAGAGCCGCTGCTCCTCCATGTCGAGAGGAGCCAGTTGAGGTGGCTCGGGCATCTGGTCAGGATGCCTCCTGGACACCTCCCTGGTGAGGTGTTCCGGGCACGTCCCACCGGGAGGAGGCCCAGGGAAAGACCCAGGACACGCTGGAGGGACTATGTCTCTCGGCTGGCCTGGGAACGCCTTGGGATTCCCCAGGAGGAGCTGGCCCAAGTTGCCGGGGAGAGGGACGTCTGGGCCTCCCTACTGAAGCTGCTACCCCCGCAACCCGACCCCGGATAAGCGGAAGACGATGGATGGATGGACAGAATAAGAATACGTGGACTTGTTGCTTGTACTGCTCCTCTGTATTTACCAGATTTGAATTTATAAAAATAAATTTCTAGCATGTACGTTTTCTTCTTAACCATAACGCACCAAATTGTGCTGGCCTACAAGAAATTTCAGGTTATGTGACAACACACGATGAAGTTCAAGGGGATGTAAATACTTTTGGACGGCTCTACACGAAACAAAGAAGGCTGGACATATAAATGCAAAGAAAATACGTAGAAAGCATGACAATAAGCACTTTGTGAATAAGAGATCATTTCATATCAAGATTTAGTTTTTCAGCAACATAGCAATCAAGGTTTCATAATGATTTCCTTATTAAAATATAACCATAATGAATAAAAACAAGTTCCAAAAAGATTGGAATCAGTTGTGACAAATTTGAGAACATATCGAATCCAAATGACCTTTAACTGTTTTACCTAATTTCCAACATTTATTTGAATGTAAAATGTAACAACAACAGTCCGTCCACTTACTGGATTAAGAATGTTGAATTTAAAAGTTGAAAAAAGGTGCATGATCAAGGGTATTAAAAAGCAATTTTTAAATTAAAATAGTTTTTTCCCCTCCCCGTTTACAAATTCACTATGTACCTTTGAAGTAATAGGGTAAACCTACATGTCTGTTTTTTTATTTCCTTTTATCTTCTGTTTTTTTAATACTCAATAAAATATATTAAACACTAACATGAGCAGGCAGGTCAGCTATACTCCTGCAACAGAAGGATGGACAGTTTGAACACTTTGTGTCACGATTAATGGCACAAAATCATCTTCACTATCAGCATAGCCACTTTATTAACATTACTGTTGTTGGTAACTACTATTGATCTCTTGTGTATAAGCTATTATAGTGTATGTATATATATATATAGATAGATCCATGTGTATAAATATTTTTATCAGTTTCAAAAATTAAAAACCCATTTCAATGTATGTATACTTACATGTAACATTAAAACTGTTTTCAATGTGTCATACTATTCCTTTTACTCACCACTAGATGGCAGCATGTTGGAGGCAATGTGAATGTGTGAGCTAGAAATGGAGGGAAAACATGAGCATTCTTTCTCCTGATTTAATGCTCATCTTCAGAAGCTGTGCCCAGTTAGATCTGTTTTAGGCGACCTTTTTCACAAAACATACCACATGATTTTAAATCTTTTCACTAGCACTGTAGACATATACTGTCAGTACTGACACTGTACTGTCATTTGTCATTGTACAACTAAAGCCAATTATTACCACCAGAAATCACTACTGAATCACTAGAACAATGCAGGCATAGGTCATATGTCAGAACCAGGTGGTCCAACGCTGTAAAGGACCCCATTCCACCTCTATTAAATTGGGATAACCTCTCTTAGTGCCCGGTCCGTCTTCAAGAAATCATTTATGAGATACAAACTATTCAAAAAGCACTGACTTTTTGTTCCTCGCATAAATGTAGAGAAAGGATATGAATTGGTCCATTTAAATTTGCTCTGCTTGCTGCTCTATTATCATATTTTCTGAAAGATACTTCTAAGATGATAGAAATGTAAGACATTCACTTTTATTATCAAAATTGGTTGTTCTAGTATGTTCTACTTTAGCCTTCTCCTGGTTCTGCTGTGATCCTCCTCAATGATTTTACTCATCGATCTACCGAAGGTCTCATCATTGAGAATGTCCATATTCAGATTAAAGACATATCATGAACAATGGTTGCCCAGTTCTTCTCCATCCCTGCCATAACTTTACTCGCCATGTTTGAGAAACACCCTGTTACCCTGGTTTTTCCCCTCTCTCTTCAGATAAATAAGTATTGTCATATACAACCTTCTTCTACCGTATTTTTCGGACGACAAGGCCCACTTAAAATCCTTAAATTTCCTCAATAATTGTTGCTGCGCCCTATATTTGATTACTGTTGTGCTTACTGACTGATTTTATGTGGTCCAATGCGCTCAAAAATCTGTTCAAATGTGTAAGTACGACTTTGGTTAGCAACGAAGCTGCTCCGCTCAATGGATTTTCAGAGCATTACGATACACTGTGTCACTACCTGATCGCAACCCTGAGCTGTCTACAAGAATGCCTGACTGTAATGTCTAAACTAGAAGTGCATTCATGTAAAGCCCCCACATACTCTGGTGTACTTCACTCCGCGGAGTTCCGGGCGTACAGGTATGTGCAGAGCTCAATTTTTACGACTTCTCGGCAGCAAGAAGTCTTGACATTGAACTGTTTTATATGCGACACTGAGCTTGATAGACTGAGCTGCTCCATCACAGTCCCTCTCTGTTCTCACTGACAGGTGGGAGCCTGCTGGAAAGAAAATGGCTCTAGGTGCTCAGTTAGCTAATCACACATTTTACCATCCGCTCCACTGCTTCGTCCCGCTAGCAGAAAGTCTGGGAATTGTAGGAATTTGCCACAAGAAATGTAGGCAACAATACGCTTGACTATGAAGGGTAAAACGTCCCATATGTGGACAAAGACATGTTAATTTACAGTGTGCCTTATGGCCTGAAAAATACAATAACTTTTAATGTGTCTCCCTAGGTCTTCGGAACCTCTTCCTTAAAACACTAAGTCCCATAGGTGGATCATTACATTACCCATGCTACTGTTAACATACAACATAATGTTCAGGGAACTCTGAAGGATACACCATATTGGTTTTAGTAGATCTTTTATCTGTTCTGACACAGCTGTCCACAGTAGTACATTTAAATGTTCAATCAGTTTGCCTGGCCCAATTATAAAATGGCTTACTTCTTATCTTTGTGGAATAAGATAAAAGCGTTCATTCAAATCTGAACTTGTCTGCTACTATACAACTAATATGCAGAGTACCCAGGGTTTATTATTTGAACATATCCTGATAATTATTGATACGGTTCCAGCTCAGATGATCCCTCACTCTGAAGATTTTTCTTACTATGCTGTTGAAGATTAAATGTAGCCTCCTTCTTTGATTATTAAATAGTTTAATAATCAGTCAATTCCTTGACTAACATCAGTTAGAAGCTAAATTACAACTAAATTCTGACCAGAAAGAAACTTTAATAATTGCCCCAATCAACCCAGCATATAGGACCCTGGTCCTCCTCCATCCAGTCAATCCTAGGAACCTAGGTTTATTTTATGACTTAGAATTTCCCCTTAAGCATCACTATAAACAGTCAGAAACTGCCACTTTCAGCTGACAAATATAGCAAAGTGACCTTTGTGATGAAAGGCACTGGATATGATTAACCATGTGTTCATCTCCCATCACTTTATCTACTGCAGGTGGTAATTAACTGTTTTTAAATAGTTAATTTTTCTACAAAGTGAAACTTATATATATATATATATATATATATATATATATATATATATATATATATATATATATATATATATATATATATATATATATATATATATACACACACACAGTACAGACCAAACGTTTGGACACACCTTCTCATTCAAAGAGTTTTCTTTATTTTCATGACTATGAAAATTGTAGATTCACACTGAAGGCTAACTATGAATTAACACATGTGGAATTATATACTTAACAAAAAAGTGTGAAACAACTGAAAATATGTCTTATATTCTAGGATCTTCAAAGTAGCCACCTTTTGCTTCGATTACTGCTTCACACACTCTTGGCATTCTATCTAGAGATGTGTCTGCTGCTAGAATTCTGCTCTTTGAATGAGAAGGTGTGTCCAAATTTTTGGTCTGTATTGTACACACACACACACACACACACACACACACACACACACACACACACACACACACACCAATTATCAAACCACTGCTGAAAAAGAACAATTTAGACAAACTACTACTCCAGAACTACAGGCCCATCTCAAACCTTCCCTTTATCAGTAGGATTATTGAAAAAGCTGTGTTTCAACAATTAAACACCTAACTACGACCAGCCGTTTTGACGTTTTCCAGTCGGGTATCTGTGCTCACCACAGTACAGAGACTGCCCTTATCAAGGTGTTTAATGACATCCATATAAATACAGACTGTGGAAGAACCACCGTGCTGGTACTACTGGACCTTAGTGCAGCATTCGATACTGTCGATCACTCCATTCTGTTAAAGCGCCTGGAAAACTGGGTCGGTCTCTCTGAAACAGCTCTCAACTGGTTTAAATCCTACTTAAAGAACAGGGACTTTTTTAGTCAGTAGGTAACCTTACATCCCAGATGACAAAATTACATGTTGGGTTCCCCAAGGGTCCATCCTGGGACCCCTCCTCTTCAATATCTGCATGCTCCCTCTAGCTCAGATCATAAAAAACAACAACATCAGCTACCATAACTATGCAGACGACACACAGCTCTACATCACTATGTCACCAGATGACTATGGACCAGTTCAAGCACTGAGTAAATGCCTAGAAGAAATCAATGCATGGATGTGCTTCAGCTAGGAACCACTGATCAGACCCGAAATCTGGGTGTAGTGATGGACTAAGACCTGAACCTCCAAAAGCATCTAAAGACAATTACAAGGTCGGCTTTTTATCACCTGAGGAACATTTCCAGGATTGAAGGACTAATGTCTCAGCAGGATCTGGAAAAACTAATCCATGCGTTTATTTTTAGTCACATTGATTACTGCAACGGTGTTTTCACACAGGTCTGCCTAAAAAGTGGATCAGACAGCTTTAGCTGATCCAGAACGCTGCTGCCCGCGTCCTCACTAAGACTAAGAACGTAGAGAACATGGACCCGGTTCTGAAGTCCTTCCACTAGCTCCCTGTATCTCAGAGAATAGATTTTAAAATACTTCTGTTAGTTTATAAATCCCTGAATGGTTCAGCACCTAAATGCATCACAGACTTGTTATCAGTGTATCAACCCTCCAGACCACCAGGTTGTCTGGCTCCAGCCTGCTCTGTAGAACCAGAACCAGAACCAGACATGGAGAAGCAGCATTTAGTTCCTATGCTCCACTTATCTGGAACAAACTTCCAGAAAACTGTAAAATGCTGAAAGCTGAGTTCCTTAAAATCAAGGTTAAAAACATTTGTTTAGGACTGCTTTTGACTGTTCTAGTTAAACAGTTTTACTGAAACATCATTAGATCAAGTTTGTAATCCAACTGTTTTTTATGCTTGCTTTTAGTTTCTATTTTTCCATGTTCTATTTTGTTTCTACATTTTATTCCTATATTTTATTCATGTAAAGCATCATGTATGCCCTACTTACATACATATACACAAACACACATACACATACATATATATTTGTGTGTATATAAAGATTGTGTTGGTTCTTTAACATAGCATCTCCAGACTTTGCTCTTTAGGCTTTTCATTAAACAGGTTTTAGGCCACCAACCTAAATGCAGTTATCGCTGTTCAATATATTTATTTTTTCATCATCATGGCTGTTTGACATTTTGTCTGATTTTAGAATTTTTAGTTTGACATTGAGTTTTTTATTAAGTTCATGTATACTTTGTACTTGTATTTGATGTGTACTGCATAAATAAAAACCACTTCAGTATTCACCTTGTGACCAAGTGTTTTTAGGCAATAAGAACAGGTGCATTGACAAGCTGTGCTGCTGTGGTTGATGTTTGAGATGAGACAAAACAAAAAGCATGTAAAAACATGCCAATCCACATGCCACTTACAAGTCTTATTATGACTAGGGTAAACATGTTTTTACCTGCTTTTGAGCAGGTGTTCTCAATACAAACATTGATGCTATGTACTTCCCAGATGACTGAGGGGATTTTAGCACCAAAGAAATTAGTGAGAGGTTACTCACACCTGTCAAAAATGAGTCTTGCAGGCTTTGTTTACTTAAACCACAACACAAATCTTGCCGTATGTGTTGGTCAACCAGAAAAAGAGTAATAAAAAAAAAATAAAAAAATCAAGCATTAAACCCTTCACCACAAAAAAACCTGTCCGCAACATATGTTTCTTAACCTTTCAGTTCTGTAAAGAAGCTAATGAAGTTATAACTGCTAAATCAAATACCTTTTCACATTTACAACTTAATCCGGTCCTCAAATTAGAAGAAAAAAATACCAGAGCCTTAAAAAACACTTTTACTTCAAGTCACATTGACTAAATGACTCAAGAAGTCACTAGGACCTTGTGGGACCTAAATAGTAACTAACATTTCAAATGCAAAAAAAGAGAGAAATCAAAAGTCAAATGCATAGTGCAATTTGACAGATAAACAATTTGCTCATGTCTTAGTAAAAGAGATGTGCCTGTCAACCTTTTCGAGTACTCTATACCAATAGATCCATGATAGTATTTCTTATTTAACAATGTAGGCAAGAAAAATGCATGGCCAAAGTTGTACCCTGGTCCTATTCAGGGTTTAGATTGACATTTGCTATAAAGCGGGGCTCCGATTTGATGGCCGTGGTGTTGGATGAGGTTTACAAGTCATGTATGTTTTTATCAGAGGCTCTTATGCTTACATGCATGCATCTTCTCTCCTGCACCACATTACCAGTCCCTTAAATTAGGTTTTATTTGTGCTAATTGTTTCAGCGCTTCTACTCTCTGTTCACATTTGAATGCTTAATGTCATTCAAGATGCAGAGGTTTCAAAGAGTTTCAACAGTTAGCCAGACTTTCTGTTAACGTGGTGTTGATCAGGAGGTTTTCTTTGGCGTTTCTTTAAAGCTTGTGTTTAGACTTGGTTGTTTTTTTTTTACTATTCTTCAGTCCAATTGCCTGACCATTTTGAGAGGAATTCTTTTTGCTTATTAAATAGCAGAAAAAAGCCCCAAAAACTTAAGAACCATGCCTGAATCTGGCCTTTAAAAACATAAAATGTAAAAACTTTAAAAACAAAAAAGGCTTTTACCCAGATCATCTGGATATTGTTTCCTCTGGTTTTATTTAGTAACGGCAGCAGCTTAACTATGTTGCTTATCTGCACGTCCCAAGGACGCTCTGCAGAATAATCTGAGGCAGCTAGTATTTTTTTTATTTTTATTTCACTTCTAACTCTC
This sequence comes from Fundulus heteroclitus, assembly GCF_011125445.2. Lineage (NCBI taxonomy): Eukaryota > Metazoa > Chordata > Actinopteri > Cyprinodontiformes > Fundulidae > Fundulus > Fundulus heteroclitus. Next base: position 11,031,632 of record NC_046383.1, read on the forward strand.
ATGCTTATGCATTTTGGAAAGCATGTCACACTTCCAGGTTGTGTCGTATGCTTTTCAATTATTTACAATCAAAAGATCCTAAAAAGAGTCAAAAATTGTTTTTTTACATTATGCAATATCACACTGCAAATAATAATAATGACATTTTGAGAATAATATACGCATACACTATCGCATTTTTCAGCAAACCTTGTGTTTTGTTTTATGTACATTAAAGAAGAACAAAGTTCTAGGAAGACAACCCTGCAGCGTGGAGTTCCCAGCCTCACAGCTGAAACCACACTGTGCAGTATGGAGGACAACCCAGCAGCTCTGATGATCACCAAGGCCGCACACCACACAGCTGTTTCACTCGAAGCAACTATGGCTGCTAATGATATAATCCTATTTGAAGCCTTTCAAATGTTCCTTTTATTATAAAAGATTGGAATAAAAGTGAATTATTTTCTGCCGAGGTGTTGTGAAATAGTTTGCATTGTATCTCAATCTCGAAATAAATGGGTCATATTTAACTTGTTTCTGTTCTGACTTATTTCTATGCTTCCTCTCCGTTAATCACCAGCACCAAAAATGTGTTTTTGTCAATAATTTATGAGGTTATTGCTCAATGCAACTGTTGTACTGCATGCTGTCGTCAGAAAATGAGTTGGGCACATAAGAGTTTTAATTTATGGCATGAATTTGTACTGTAAAGTGGCAGCAGGTAGTTGATCAGATATTTTTTTTCTAAAAATGGTTTATGTACAATAAATATGGCAAATGTGAGCAAACTTGCAAGCATTTATTTCCCCCACGGTATAACCATTGGGTTTCAGACCATAAGCTTTGTGGGCTACGAACGTTTGAGATTTCTAAGAAAGGCTGTGCGCTCAAACTTCAAAGCTTTCTTGTTACTTTGATTCTTTAAACATCCCCCAACATTCAGCTGCTGCTCAATCCTGCAGTGCATCGGCCTAGCCCAAAGAAGACAACAATGCTCACAAAACGAAAACAACTACTGTCATTTCGATGCATTAGAGGGTTTTCAGTTAGCAGCAATAGAGAGCAAGAGTTAGGAACGGGCAAAACTTTACAGTTAAAAGGCAAGTTTGCCCAGATTCATAGAAGACAACCGTAATGGTGCCGACCCAAAGAGCTGGTGCACGCTCATCCAATGATGTTCCCCTCCATAAAATTACAACCGTGACATGGTGGGGGAGTTCAAGTACTTCTATGTTCCCGGCAGAGATGTGGTCCCCACATGCCATGGCAAACTGGTCTCAGGATATAGGTCGGGCTAGGAGTGACTCAAAGTTGCTGATAAAGAACCACGTCTGTTGCTTTTACCTCGCCTGGCATAGGGACATCGGGGCACCCTCCTGCAGAAAGGCTTGAATGGAGAGGGGTGAGGTAAACTGTAGACTCTTTATTTTCAGGGAGAGAGGCTGAGGTCAGGTGAGGTGTGAGCCAGGTCTCAGGCCAGGTCCCCACCCTGGCCATGCTAATTTTAGCTTTTAAGAGGTGGTGCATGAAGGTCACCCCTATCAACGATATGTAGTTTGACTCATCTCTACACACATTTTAGGTTCTGCAAATTCTGGAAAATGACTTGGGGAGAGAGAGGCACTAGGCAGGTGTGATGACACAAGCCCTTGAACACCTCTGTTTTCCCTCATGAGCCACAGGGAAGGTTCTGACTACTCATTTGTACTTCTCTGCATCGCCCAGCAGTTCAGTTTCCATGTGCCAAATCTCTATATGCACACTCACATAGTTGTGCAACACCATCAGCGTTTGGCAAAGCACTATTCCAACACTAAGTATGTCCCCAGTCTCGCAGTTCCCCTCCCTGAGCATACACAGGGGGGGATGGGCCGTGTTTGTTTGTGAGACATCAAATAATTTTGAGGCCAACCAAAACTTTGTTTAATATTGAGTTTTAATGTAAACGATTTTTAGCATTTTTCCGTGTTTCCTGCTGGACGGCGTTTCAGGAGGAGAGCCCACAGTCCCAGATTGCATGCAGTCATTTCAAACACATCCTGGATTGGTCATATCTTTTTCTGTGAGCTTAATGCCCATTACCAGTATTAATGGAACCGTTTACATGATGTTGGGTTTTTGCTCTGTTAGATTTTGTACTGTGGTTTTCTAGATATTTTTGGATTGCAATGACATCATTTAGAAAGAATATTAATATTACAAAGTCCAATTCAGAATTTTTGAAAATTTGCTCCACATTCATCTACTCTCTCTCAGTAACATAGGTACTGACTTTTAGACCTCTGAAATATTGTCTGGATGGCCACCTTTACCAGAACAATTCAAACGTTCTAGTTACTGAGGTATTATCAACTTATTTTGGACATGTATTTTTTAGAAGAGCTCTCAAAAAGAGACCTAAGGTTTATTAATGTGGTAATTAATCTGTTTATATGATTGATGTTATTTTACATTATCGCACAGAAGTTAGAACACCTCTCACATTTTTGTTTATATAGCTTTACATGGAACACTGAACACTGAAAACTTTGACACTTGTATGACACTTTAATACACGGTAGGCCACACATTTTGTCTTATTATCTTCTTTGGTTTCTTGATGAGTGATTGAATACTTACATTAATTGAAGAGACTAACTGTGCTGTGCTGATTTTTTTTAAAATCCATATTAATATAACAAATTTGAACGCACACAATATCATAGAAGGAAGAAAAAAGTTAAATTAAAGAAATATATTAAAATTTCTCTAAATCATTTACAAAACAAAAGGAAACATGCATACCAAAGGCATCTATGTGGTTGCAAAACAGCAAACAAACTGAGGCAAACAGGTGTCTGGTTGTCAATAATCAAACCTCTCTACCTGAGGACAAGGTAACCACACTTATTGCTTCTGCCACCAAACTGCCCCCCGTGCAAATACCACATAGAAATCAGCGACAATGAATGAAAAATACAATTATTTTCTTGTGCAACAAAATTAACTTAAAAGAAATGTCTAAACAGCTGGACAAAATGTTTCCAGATTATCACCCCTAAGTAACACTGTTCAAATTGTGCCCAATTAGCCATTTTGTCATGTGACTTATTATTGTCATGAGGCCTCAGGTGTGAATAGAGAGCAGGCGTGTTAAATTTGGGGTTATTGCTTTCTCACATTTCTGAACCACTCACTAGGAGTTCAACTCTGCAGATAAAAGGGATGGGGGTGTCATACACATTAAATGGGCCCATACGACTGTAGAAAATGAGCCCACAAACAGTTTAGTAAAGACTAGCGGACTGAGGTCATGGATCACTGGAACCATGTCCTGTGGTCTGGTGTTACCAGTATAAACTTATTGGGTAAAAAATGGTGTCAAGCATGTGTGGCAACAACCAGGTGAGGAGCACAAGGACAAGAGTGCCTTGCCTACAGTCAAGCATGATGGTGGGAGTGTCATGGTTGGGGCCAGCATGAGTGCTGCAGGCTGTGGAGAGCTACGGTTCATTGAGGGAACCATGAAGGCTAGCATGTACTGTGGAGAACTGAAGCAGAGCATCACCCCCTCCCTTCAGAAACTGGAACTCCAACAAGAAAACGGCCCCAAACACCTCCAAGATGTCCACTGCCTTGCCAAAGAGGCTGAGGGTAAAGGTGCTGGACTGGTAAAGCATGTCTCCAGACCTAAACCCTATTGATCATCTGTGGGATATCCTCAAATAGAAGAAGGAGGAGCACAAGCTCTCTAACATCACCAGTTCAGTGGTGTCATCATGGAGGAGAGGAAGAGGATTCTAGTGGCAACCGGTCAAGTTCTAGTTAACTCCATGCCCAAGAGACTTAAGGCAATGGTGGACAGTAGCGGTGACCACACAAGCTGGACATTTTCACTTTGGGGTGTCCTCACTTTATGCTGCTATACAAGCTGTACAACGACTACATTACATTTTATCGAAGTGTCATATTGTCAGTGTTGACCCATAAAAAAAATAGAATATTCATAAAAATATGGGGTGTACTCACTTTTGAGTACCTACACATATATTTCTATACAACTTGATTAAGATTGGACTCATCTAATAAAATGTCATTAGATGGCCTTTGGTGTGAACTGCCGCTATATAAAGTGAACTGAATTCAAATGTGATACATTACTGACAACTGAAAGTTACATGAAAAATAATTTTCATTTTACAAAAACACCTGTCCAAGAATGAGCAAAGTCTTTGATTTCACTTAATCATTAAGAGGCAAAGCAACCCACAAGTGTCAGACACCACTGGTGTCTGAAGCTCCAAGGCAGCCATCCTTTTCAAACCTGTTCTATTCAGGAGGGTCAGCACGTCTGATTGCCGTCCTCACAAACTGCAATTAGGGCTGAACCTGACTACACATTCAAATCTTCAGATGTTCTTACACTGAGGCAAAAATAACTCCTGTTTTTAAGACTAGAGCAGATCTTTAAACACCAAAAAAAACAACAACTATGAGTTAAAGACTAGTTAACATGAGAAAACCTTTATATTTTTCAAAAAGAAGAAACTGACATCAATAGAACACTTGAAACATTAGTTATTAATCTTAAAGAAAAACAAGGCTTTCTGTCTTTAAGTGAAACCTTCTTGTCAGACCCATTGAGTAAACAAAAAAAAAAGATTTTAATATCTTTTAAAAACCAACAATTATGCATTAGATTATGATACAACACCACTGCTTCTTAAATGTGACACAGTGTGCTGTGGCCTGTGGTAACCAAACTTCCACCATGTCTAGTGGCGTCACTACTATCACGGAAACTAAAGAATTTATTTCCCTTTGATTCGTTGAGCGATGAAACACCAACATTCAGGTTTTGTGGCATTAAGAGCAATTTGTGGTCATTGTGTCATTCCCTTCACCTTACACACCTACCTACTTATGTTTTTAACCTTAACCTGTCCAATCTTCAAATGTCAGATTGACATGCATGACGGCATTGTGAATGTCAATAGATTGACAACCGTACTCATGCAGATGTATTTAAACTTAGTTATTCAAGCAATAGGAGACCTTTTCCCGTTAGAAAACATTAATTTTCAAGGTTTGAGCATCAATTTCCATAAAAACATGTATTTTGGACCAAAACCTCTAGCCTGAAATGTTGTTGCTTCCATCAGAAATAAAACATTAAGCTACTGAAAATACACAACAAGAAAATCCCTGGTATGGATATCATCATTTCAATACCCTCAAGGTGATTTTGGGGCAAACGGCAACTTTAATCATATTTAATATTAGTAAACAACAGGGATCATTACTGAAAAATCCTTTCCGTTCATAGTGGGGTTCTAAATATTTATAAAACCAATATTAAAAAAAAACGTAGACAGTATAATGACAAAATCTGCAGAACTTCAAATTTGACATTTGTTTTTGTGCCATCATTAAACAAAAAGGTTTTTAAATAATGTCCCTGTAGGGTGAAATACATATCAAAATGTGGCATCTTGATATTAAAAGTTACTTTTGAGTGTGAAAATGGACTTCAAAGATGTGGAAACAGCAGGGTGCCCCCCACCACAACCAACAATCATTTCCATGGATAGAAATTTCCCTACCCTCTTCAACGATATCCTGACACATTCACTACCATTCTCAGACCTCAAGGAACCTCAGAACTGAAACCTAACCTGACTAATGACATTATTTTAGTTAGCAACAGAGAAAAATGAGAATTGCATTTGGTGATTTAAGCAGGCGTAACTACCCGGGATTCTAGAGGGGAAACCCCAACAATGTGGGTGTCAAGAGAAACCCTTCATTTCTGCTGAGTCTGTGCAACCGAGGAGTCATGCTTCCTTTCCATATTCTAAAGCAGTACTATTTTAATTATAATAAACTTTAATCATTTTTACCCCAGCTCTATAGTCTGTACATTTTATTGCCTATTACTCTTCAAACAGTCATTACTGTAGGCTTTCTATATAGCAATGTGCTAAATTTCATTGAGTGTAGCTATGTCAAACACGACAAGCACCTGCTAATGACAGCCCAAAGGGAAAAGACGTCACTTTGTGCACACATTGTGGTCGTTCTGTTCTACATGGGAAACCAAACACCCACAGTGCCTGTGTGCTCGTTGTTTTAACCAGTTCAGTGGATTAATAAGTCACTAAAGCAATAGTCACTAAAATGCACATTAATTAGTGCACACACAGATATCTGAGACCCAGCTAGAGATGGGAGACAATCAAGATAAAAACAAATTTTAAAAACATGTGGAAAATGTGGGATTAACAACTTTCAATTCTTCCCTAAATGACATGCACACCCTGTAGCCACTTGGCCACCGACTTGGGTATTTCCCCCCCCCCATTGGGGTGGTAATTCAGCAGTGATTAATAGGAAAAACTGATTTGTCCACCTGTGTTTCTCTGGATTACCCTATATATAAGCGGCCTGTAAAGGAGAGCAGCATAAGCCACTGACCAAGAACGCTACAACAAGTCTTTACAGAAAACCGTAGTGAAGCTGTTCTGATAGTTAAACATGGAGCGCAGTTTCACAGTTGCAGTCTGGATGTTTCTTCTGTTTGGATTTCTTCAAGCCATGCCAGGATGTGAACAATCAGTCGATATATCGAAAATCCCCAAGTCTGACCTGCGATTCAATCGTCTAAAAGCCGTCCCATGTGTAAGTAAAAACGACCTGATTCAGATTTTCTTTTTTAGAACGAGCTGGAGACGATGTACGCACGATGAAAATGTGTGCCAACATATCTTTCTTGTTTCAGGGAGAAAATGTGACATTTGTGGATCCATCGAGCATGCCGGTAAGCGATTACATTCATATTTTGTGCTCTCGGTATATACTGTATGGTAAACTTTGATTTTATAAGCAAAATGTTTGAATTTCCCCATATGTTTTGATGTTTTTTTTTAACAGGCAGATTGTCCATTCGAAACACTGAGGGTCATCAAGGAGGGACTGGAGCATGCGATTAAACATTGTGGACCAAGTTCAGTCATAAAACGGTTCCTGGGCACTTTGAGAAAGATTCCAAATTTCTCTGAACTGGTGAGTTATAAGCATCCTGTTGTTTTCTAATCCAAAGCTGAAAAACATGTTGCCCAGCACTCAACTAGCTTTCTCTTCCAACAGCAAACATCCCCAAACGCCACCAGTGAGGGAACCCGTGTGCAGTTTGCAAAATTTGTGAATAATACTCAAAGGTCCTTTGAATGTTTCAAGAGCTCTTAAGTCGAAGAATCCAACAAGAGCAAAAACAGATTTGTCCGATGTTTACTATGTTGCACTAAACTGTGATTGAATGTTAAAGTTTAGAAACACTTACAAAAGTTCTCAACTTATTTATGTAATTTATTGAACTACATGTGCTACATCGTTGAAAAAGTAATGCATTTGATTTTTAAATAAAGTGTTAATATATATATTGCATATTGGATTTTCTTCAGTTATTTCTCCATTTTATAAGAAACGTTAAACAGGGTAACATTTTCAAGAACTACCCAGTATTTGTAAATAGAACGGCGTGCCAAAGTATCCCCACCCTTTGCTATTTTTCATGTTTTCTTGCCTCACAACCTGGAGTTTAAATAGGTTGTTTGAGAGTTTGTACCATTTAATTTACTAGACAACCGTACCTACAGCTTTAAAAATGCATTATTTTTGTTTTTGTGAAGCCAACAACAAAGAGGACCAAATAGAAGAAAACCTCAGCGAGCAAAAGGTGGCACGTTGAGGTTGAGGAGTCCCCCTTTGAAGCAATTCCAGCTGCAAGTGTCTTTGCATCAGTATCTATGAGCTAGCCACATCTGGCCTCTGGGAGTTTTGCCCATTCCTCAAGGCGAAACTGCTCCAGCTCCTTCATTCTGGATGGTTTTTACTTGTGCACAGAGATGTTCAGGTCTAACCACAGGTTCTCAGTTTGACTGAGGTCTGGACTAGGCCACTCCAACACATTTAAATGTTTCCCTTGAAAACACTCAAGCGTTCCTTGAACAGTGTTCTCTAGCTCTGTTCCTTGACCAATTATGGGGTCAAAAGACAGAACTATCGTGGATAGAAAACAAGATTCGGACTGGTGTGCCAATTTGGGACCGCATTAAACTCCAATGTCACGTGACGGTAACGCACATGGATGATGAGAGTCAGATTCGGGTCAACAACCTTTTGAAAATGAACCAAAAAGTGCTTGCTCTCTTCTATCCGGTTATTTTTGTTGATCTCCGTGAGGGGGCTGTGCTGATATGTCATGTCACACAAAAAGGATTGTGGGATAGCTTAAGGGTTTTTAGTGCCGGTAAGGGACGTTGTGGGGTTCCTAGGCTAAAATAGCCACAAGAGGGAGCATACAGGCTATTTCCTATCTCCTTCCTTACTGACTGCACTATTCAGACAGCACTTATCATGGCGACCGCTGACACACTTCCGCTTTGGCTAAAGAGTCCTTGCTCTATAAGAGTATTCAGATTGAGGCCCAGAGTGACAGACTGATGTTTTGAACTGTTGCCCTTTGTACCTCTACAAGACTCAAACAGCCAACTCCCTAACCCCCCCCCCCCCCCCACCTGTTAATAGGCAAGGGGGTGAATTCTTTTGCAAGGCACGAATACAAATCTGGTGAATTATATTGTGTGACAAACAGCTGTTTGAGTCCATACTGTTTTATTGATTCACAATTCTGTTTCAGTAATTGTAACTTTAGTCTAAACAAATGGTCAACATGATTTCTATTTATCTCAAAATTACAAAACTTAATCTCAATGCATGAAAGAGAATAGAATAGAAATAACCTTTATTGTCTCAGTAGGGATATTCAAGTGTACCAGCAGCAAAGTGAAAGGCAAATGGAAGCATGCAGAAACACACAAATGTAAAAAATGAAAAGAAGTATAAATGTATAAAGGGGAATTTTACACCACAAATCAAATAATACTGTAGGGTTATTAAAAATAGTATGCTGGACTCAAACCTAAGAACACGGGTGCTGAATCTACCAAGTGAGCTTAAACCTCCAGCATTATCATAGATAATTAATTAAAAAAAGAGTACAGCTTATCCAATATTAAGTTAAAAATGATCCTTTGTTAGCTTAATGTTTAGCTTAATTCAAAACATTTAAAATTTTACAAAGTCTCACTCTGAGGGAGTCAAGCCGCTTTAATCAAAACTTGATTATTTTCAATGTTTCACAGCATCTTTGCAGTTTTCACAGGATGTAGGTAGCAAACGCTGTGGGGGAAAGTTCCCAAAATGTGCTTCAGTTTCTTAAAGAGACTGAAGTTTTCCCTTTCAACTCAATCCTCCACAGTACAACGACATCTGCATGGGTTATAGAAGAAAAGTCCGCAGCATTTTCCATTGATATTACCTAAATGTCACTTTACAAGGTAAAACAGTGGAAACAGTTGAGTAATTTCACCTTAGTAGCGCAATCGGCACCAATTTATGAGCATGTACAGGACAACTTTTAGCCAATAAATGCACCCGTTTTATAGTAAATTACCCCTGCATGAAACGGTTTATCTGTAGAAATTGTCTTGCTTACTTAAAAGACTAAAACAAATTGGTTTAGAGCAATGCATTTCTTTTTATTTACATCCCAGGGCACCGGTACAAAATCTAAAACTGATTGTGTGTGATAACAGCAGCTTCACCCACAAAAATATGGTGAGCATCCGCATGAACTGGGGAAACAGAGAATGCACAACACAACTTGTGTTACAAAACCCAGAAAAAAGATCAAGCCTCACAGCATTTTTTTTTAAAGGCATCAGTTTTTAACCAGACTTTTCTTACAGCATGTTAGTCTTTGGAAATAGGCCTAAGAGAAACAAAAAGTAACCTCAGAGCCGTTCTTTGGCATAGACTGTATAGACGTTTCACCTAGGGTGCCATGAAACTGGAAGAGGCGCTGCTGCAAGAACTCTAAAAAACTTCCAAAAATTTTAATTGTAATAACAAAAACAGCCCTGACTGATTCCCTTTGCTTATGTTATGTGCCAAAAATATATCAAAAATAAATCAGATCCCTGACACATGCGCCCCTCTTTCTTATTACTTGGTGAACCTCCCACTGACGGCATTCAAATGTACCAACAACTGAACTTCTTCAAAGCTTCATTTTGTCTCTGAATAGGCCAAGAAACTCACAAAAGGTCAAAAATAAATTCATACTTTTGTTCAAAAAGCTCAAATTTCTTTTTACCTCAAATCAGCCCCATTATTATTCATAAACTGAATCCTCTTGATGAACACGCCAATTTTAACTGTTAACACATTTGAACCTGTTAAGTTTGAGCAGAATGAAAACTCATCTGTGCTTTTTAGAATGTAGCAATTTCTGCACGAGTCCTAGCTCTTGTCACTTGTAAGACAGATACAACAAAACTGTCAAACATGAACATTTGTGAAACGTCCAACAGCGTACAGCTTTGTTTTACGCTAAAAGCGAGCAGAACATTCTGAGGACAGTTAAGGGTTACGGAGTCCTTATTCAGGGCAACAATGCTTATAAGAACAGGAAAACTGAAAATCTACATTTTATTCTCTATCCATAACTCCCACTATTTTTTTTTTTTTTTTACAATAAACTGATCAGCAAACAGTACATTTTTTGATGCATTTTATTTTAATAAAAAACAATTAAATGTTAGGGACATAGTAAGGCATTAAGAAATATGATCTTGTGGTTTCTTCATTTACCATTAGATCCAAAAATACCCCAACTACTAAGCCTTAAATAGAACCGGAAAACCCCTGAGAAAGGCCTAATCCTTGCATATCTAAAATGCTACGCCAACCTAATCCCTGGCAGGAGTTTTTCTTCTTCAATAACAATTTCTGACACAAGTGGCCGTTCGCAAATGTTCAGAATCAGAGGCAGACTGCGAACGCTATGTTAGAAATTATGTGACTACAGAGACTGGACTGCAATATCAGCTACCATGGAGATTACAGATAAACGGACTCTGGAGGCCAGAGCATGACATAATTAGATTGGACAGAATGACTGATTAGGGCAAATGTGTCAGCTAGGACACGTCTTCATTGTGTACACCCCTGAATGGATGTACACAATGGGTTCTACTTAATGTCTGTGTGAGGGCTCTCTCGGACGACCGGAAATCTGCCAGTCGCGTTACTGTATACGAGTCCGGTACTGTAACTGTAAACATCCCTCTGACTTTCAGATTAAATATGGTAAAATATAGTTTTGGTTTCAAGAGTCTTTTTATTACTACAGAAGTCTATAATAGAAACACCACATTATTCAGTAAAATAACCTGGGGTGACCGCAGCCTGGTCAATAGACTAACAGCTATAAAGCATTGGTACTGGCCTCTAAGGTCCTCAAGCTACTACCTTTAGCAATGATAACTGAAGAAGTAATTTTTGATCCAAAGGAGGGTCGATCAAAAGTTGGCACATAGCTTCAGTTACTACAGCTAGAAATCACAGATCAGAACTGAAATCTCGGAGTGGTGATGGACTCAGACCTAAACCTTCAGTGGCACATAAAGGGAGTTACAAACTGGGCCTTCTATCACCTGAAGAACATTTCCAGGATTAAAGGACTAGTGTCTCAATAGGATCTTGAAAAAATAATCTATGCATTTATTTTTAGTCGAATCGATTACTGCAACGGTGTTTTCACAGGTCTGCCTAAAAAGTGGATCAGACAGCTGCAGATGATCCACAACGCTGCTGCCCGCGTCCTCACTAAGACTAAGAAAGTAGAGAACATCACCCCAGTTCTAAAGTCCTTACACTGGCTCCCTCAGAGAATAGACTTTAAAATACTTCTGTTTATAAATCCCTGAATGGCTTAGCACCTAAATACATCACAGACTTGTTATCAGTGCATCAACCCTCTAGAACACTCAGGTCTTCTGGCTCCAGCCTACTCTGCAGAACCAGAACCAGAACCAGACATGGAGAAGCAGCATTTAGTTCCTATGCTCCACTTATCTGGAACAAATTTCCAGAAAACTATAAAAGTTCTTTTAAATCAAGATTAAAAACACATTTGTTTAGGATTGCCTTTGACTGTTCTAGTTAAAATGTTAATTGAAACATCATTAGTTTAAGTTTGTAGTCCATCTGTTTCTAAAATCATTAATACTTGCTTTTAGTTTCCATTTTCCTGTTTTTTTTCTTCTTCAGTTTTCCTATATTTCATTCCAAGAGTCTATTACTTTTATTATTTTTAATTTTCCTATTTTTGTAATCATGTTGTACTGAAATGTGCTATACAAATAAACTTGCCTTGCCCTTAGGACGCTTCAAAACGTCCTCCTCCTCACTGGAAAATGCCCATAAAAACAGAAATACTTTATTACCTCACAATGGGGAAATCCGTGCACGACAGTGGCAAAAACACGTCAGCAGGATACACACTAGATCAAGTATTATGAATAAAAAAAACTAATTTAAAGTAATGTTTTAAAGCAGAACAGAATGAACTTAACAGGGGAAACCTTCACAGTTATTAATTGATAATACAACATATTCAAGTAAAAATGCATACATTGCGTAACAAAATGCTATATTCAAGTTAAATAGAGGGAAGGGAGGTAACCAATTTACAATATGCATGATTGTACAAGTTAACAACGAGAGGTTAAAATGTGTGCAAATGGATATTAGTATGAGAGTCAGCTGGTGTCGAAATTCAGGGGCTGCATCCTTCGAGGCGCCTGGTTGAAGTAGTCATTAATTGGTACCACTGTAACTGTCCTACAGATGCGGCCCTCGAAAGATGCAGCTCCTGGATTGAGACGTGTAAATGGTCAGTTCAATAACCCATGCTACCGCATGGTAGCATGTTCTAAACACCTATTGAGTTTGTTGTGAGCAACAGAGATTATAAACTCTAATAGCAGCGTTTATGAATGACCTGCGGAAGCGCTACCTTGAGCATCTACGATGCAGGAGTCTGTCAGTGAAAGCGCTCTCCACTCTATGCATGGCCTGAGAAACATTATACATCAATGATGTGATGTTTCCTACAGTCCTTTTTCTCCTGGGTCTAAGGGGTCCAGAGGGCATGCCAAATATTCTTCAGATAAATCACAATTGAGCTGAAGACACTACTTTTGTGCTGGGGGGATACCTATTTATGCATCTAAGAGTTCAGTGTAAAAACATCATCAGTCTTTCACAAAATTCAGCTGAAACTTTTAGAGCTGTTTTACATATTCCCTGACTTTGGATAAAGAAAGAAATATAAGCATCATGAGCTACAATCCTAAACACAGTTGAGAAACAAAGAGTTTCAAATACAATTTACTTTGACCATAAACTGCTTTAAGATACATTCACTTGATCTTTTCTCATGGTGCAGCTCAACTAAACCTGCCAAGTTTATTTTAATGGTTTAAAAATACAGAATCTTTAAATTAGACTCTAAACTGGCAAAGCCCGTTGAGTAAAGGTGGACATTTGTGGTCGCCAAACCCCAGCGGCATCCAAAGGGTTTTAGATCAAGGGTCAGCTACCTTGGGCACTAATGCCACAGGTCGCACGCCATGCATTAATCTCTAAAAGTATATTTGAATAGAAGACATATAGCGCTGCCAGTACACATTAGAAATTAGCTTACAGACAATAGTTGTGCTGCTTTATAATGATGGTGTCTTAGCTAACACCCCACCTACTAGGTTGAACTTGAAGTTAACTAGAACTCGCTGACTATTTTGCAGAGGTGGGTAAATTGGGCATCAGAAAGTAAAAACCCTGCCTAGTTTTACCTTATCCTGTTCACTTAACCAGGGGATTTAAAAATGAGTCATTGTATGAGCTGTGGAGCCGGAAATGCAAATGGTTGAAACTATTCTCTTTACTTAGTGAACCTAGATTACCCTCCTCTGCAGTTTTGTTACTATATCTACTGGGAAGAAGGACCTCGCTATGTTAAGATTGTAGTTTTATAAAATTTTGCATTGAAGCAAACAAACAACAAAAGAAAAACAGCCTTTTATGATGATGTGGATGGGAGAACTGAGTTTGGTGCAGCAGAAAGATTGTGCAGTATGTATCCTTTACCTCAAGTGTTGTTAGCTGGACCTCTAGTATTAAACAACATTTTGAGACTAACATCAAAAAACTTTTAAGAATGAGGCGGAGAAGGTTGAATCATGTTGTGTCAGGATATGAGTTCAAGTAAGTTTTTACTGCTGCTCAACATCATAGAACTCAAGGCAGTTATCATACTCCATATTGGATTACTAAACGGGAAAAGCCATTGACAGAAAGAGAATTTAGAGGCTTTTTTTCTGCAGCTCATAGGGTTACATGTTGGGCTCCTAAACATAGCTACAATTACAACAAGGATGCAAGACATACCTGTATCAACCACAACTGTGGAACCACACATCCAGGAAATGAGTGACAATGTCAGAGCCCAACAAATGGTTTGAAAGAGCTCCGGGTGTTTGATGTAGCTTTGGACATGGAGCGTTTATGTCAATGATGTGCTTGGCTGTTATGGTAAGATACTCTGACATGGCAGAACCAAAACTGTTCTGCTTACCCCACCGCCTGAAACAACAAGAGGGAAGAATATTTCTAAAGTTTTTAAGGTGCGTTTGAGGAGCTAAGGCTCAAGCAAAGACAGACCACTCCACTGAGTTGTTAGGTGGCTTAGCCCTGGGAAGGTTCTGGAACAATCTGTATATTATTTTCAATGAGGTAAAACCATTCCTGGCAATGCGAAGACAAGAAGTGTGTGGTGAAGGTTTTGCTTCTCATAAATAAGAATGAATACCTCAACAAGCTTAATCTCAAAAGGCAGGGGGCAGGAGAGTTTTCAACATGCGCAACACATGGGAAGCTTTTGTTTCAAAAGCAAGCAACATTGAAACCTCCAGGTTCCGAGGTTCCGACACTTCCCATGCTCAGCGAGGCACCAACGGCAAGGAAAAACACAGCCACACCCAAAGACTCAGGACAGAGTTCACATTGGTTTGGGACTTTGTGGGGACCAATGTAATCTTTTCTGATCATACCAGAAAGCTTTAATAACCATTGGTGTGGGTAGAACATAGATGACACTTGTATTTTATGTTGTTCCTTTGCAATTATGGTGGTATTGTTATGGATAAAAAGTGTTTTTGAAAAAAGCTGATCTGCACTTTGCCAACATCTCTCAAATATACTTGGTAAATGCCGTGTATAGCGCTTTAACTAGTCTGTCAACCCTGAAGCGCTTTACACTACAATCAGTCATTCACACACACATTCACATCCTAACGGTGGTGAGCCATTTATTTTTATAGAATTGATTACTGCAATGGTGTCCTTATAGGTCGGCCTAAAAAGTCAATCAGACAGCTGCAGCTGATCCATAATGCTGCGGTGCGTGTCCTCACTTAGACTAAGAAAGCAGAGAACATGGACCCGGTTCTGAAGTCCTTACACTGGCTCCCTGTATCTCAGAGAATAGACTTTAAAATACTTCTGTTAGTCTTTAAATCCCTGAACGGCTTAGCACCTTAATACATCAAGGCTGATCGGCACTTTGCCAAGACCTCTCAAATCTTGGTAAATGTTGTGTATAGTGCTTAAACTAGTCCGACAACCCCGAAGCACTTTACACTACAACCAGTCATTCACATCCGGTTGGTGGTGAGTCATATCAGTCAGTCTGCCCCAGGGTAGGCTGACTGATATGGTCAGCCTACCCTGGGGCAGACTGACTGAATGGCGCCCCCATACAATCGGCGCCACCAGGCCCTCTGACCACTGCCAGCAGGCAATGCAGGTGAAGTGCCTTGCCCAAGAATACAACGATTGAAATGGTCCAAGCGGGGGATCAAACCAGGAACCAGCCAAGTGCAGGACAAACTCTCTAATCTCTGCACCACTGTGACATTATGATGTTTCAAACATAGAATTAGAGTAGAATTAGAAATCTTTAAAGAAGGCATATGGACAATATTAAACCATAAGAAACAATGCCGTAGCTATTGAAAACCGCAAGAGAAAATTGTTTAAAAAAGTCAATGTATGCTGCGATATGAAAGTTATGTGATGGAGAATTAAAGCTGTTTTCTCATACGTCACTTGTTCAACACAAATGGGGGAGTGTGGGTGTGTTTGTGTGGGGGTGTGTGCATTGATTACTAAAATCATTGAAAGGACATGGCAGCAAATCATGAAGTACAGTTTAACCAGGTAAGGTTAAGTTAGAAGTTTTATGTTTAACAGTACTCAACCAAAGCATTAATTGGCTATATTCAACATATGCAATTAATGATGGGATGGTGTGTGTTATTGAAATAACTGATATGCTCATCTTTTTTGCCATTGTTCACCAACCCTAAAAATGAGTTGACACTGATTGTCTTGTAGATGTTCAATGTGCCAACCTCACTTTATATTAACTACATAGGCTATATGGAATGGAAAATTAGAGCTGGAAGTGCCAAAATTTGATACAGAATAAATGATTGCTTTCATTCTGCGTAGTTATTTTATTAATCTTGTGGGTCTCTGACTATGGAACACCTTTAAACTGTAACTGAGTAACATTTCTGACAGCGTGACATTCAGTTGCCTTAGAGATTTTCTGTGTCTCCTACGTTATTAAAAAGCTGCCGTTGGCATAAAAACGAAAAGCAGCACAAAGAAATTGTTCAGAACTGAGCGCGTTCCGTCGTTATTTTAAAAAAGCAATGTGCAGCTGAGAATATTGAAATAAATCATCTGACGACCCCAAATGAGTGGTAAATGTTTTCACTAGTTTATGTGAGAGCTTTTCACTAGTGTTTGTGCAAGGTTTTCACTATATTATATGGAAGAGTTTAATTTAACATGTGTATATGGAAGATAATTTTGATTTATGTCTCTGGGGGCACCCTATAACATCCTGTCTCCTGAGCCTCTCACCAAGTTCCACAAGACACTACTAGGGACGTATTCATTAAAAACATTTGTGCTCATATAGGTGAAGTTCTAAACTAAGAAGCATATTGGCCATCAAGAACACTGGGTAGCAATAGACAAAATTTTACGTTTATTTGAACATGGTGGCAAAAGTATTAAAGAAACTGCATTTTTTTTTTTTAAAGGAGTAAGGGTTCCAGAGTCTGGAGGACGAAAAAATAACAATTCTTGAAATAAGTTACTTTTTCAGTGATATTCCCAGTTATTGAGATGTACCAGTGAAGGAGAAAATAGGACTAATTTAGACTGAACTGTATAGCCTTCCAGGATGTCTGGTGAAAACACAGCTTTCATGTTCAATGATAAGAATTAAAGATGATCTGGACTGAAATAATGTATCAATGAGCTGTCAGAAACTGACATTTATAATCAAACTGGGAGGAAAACGCCACTTCCTTGCACACAAGCCACAGGTTATCGCTTCTGCACAGCGCACTCTTCAATGTGATGACTTTTATTTTTAAACTAATGACTCAACACAGACAAGTGTACTAGAACTTCTCCTTTTACAAACAAAAATAGTAAACATTTACATTCCTCAATTTACAACTGCTTTCATAAATTTACATTCTTACTCATGTACTATTAGAGTTTTGTTAATCCCTACGAACTATTAAAATTATTACAAATGTTCTTAATAATGCTACAGCAGGCATGTGAAGGCCCAATACTCCTAGAGGTGTCATCTCAGTGTAGGCAAGAGGAATATACCACCAAAAGACAGATGTGGTCGGAACACAAAAACCACAAATAAGTCTCATGATTAGGTGGAAACTTTAAAGGCAGGAATAAAGAGCGGCAATGGAAGAATTTGCTCCATGCTTAAAAAAGGTTAATTAATAAAATAACCCGTAATTAACCTTCAGAATAAAACACTGATCACACTGCCAACATCACTGTTAACTCTTTAATCAAAAACATCTGATTATGCCAAGCAAGACTTTGGTGTAGAATGGCAGAAAGGTATTACTTTAGTTTTTGTTCATATAAAAAGTTATCTTTCAATTGTAATTAAGCAACTGCACAACTGCTCTAACAGTCATAGAGCAAAGAGAGACAGCAAATGCAAACCCAGTGCGAGACAAACTAGTGACAGACAACCTACTTTCATATTATCTTGAAGTGTTATACTACAACAAGCCACTGGGGGGACTTTACCATGTTGCACCAGAGCGGTGACAAAAAAAACATTCCAAGAGGCAAGGAAAAACTAATGTATGATCTCAGTAATGCACAAATAATTCTGCCCACCCTTTCCACCTCAAAGCCTTATAAAAAGGACAGCACCACACGGGGTAAGTAAGCACTTTTACTAAACAACTTGCTTATCACACCAACAAGACTTCAAGCTGAAACATGGAGCGCTTTATGAGGATTGCATTGTGGATCTTTACCTTCTCCGTCACGCTAGCTTGTTGTCATCCACTACCTAATTATACTTGCAGAAAATTACATCATAAAGAACTTCATGAGTTTAACATCGAGCTCATGAATGAAACTGTCACATGCGTAAGTAATTTCTTGCTAAATTATTTAGATATTTTTTGCTTAGGTTTCACAGCTGCTAATATGTTGTTTTCTTCTGTCTTCACAGGAAATTGAGTCTACGTTCTACATCCCAAATATTACAGAGGTGAGATAGTGTTTTTTACTCTGCAAAATAAATAATACAACAGCAGCAAGCTAAAATAACATGTGATATAGCATGCGCTTGATATAAAGAGGACAGTGAGGAATATAAATTGATAATTTAGGATTTAAGTAATGTTGGGGTACTCCCCTGGGTGTAAGAGACCCAGGCTGCAGGCTTTAGTCGAGTCTCTATAAACCACATGTAAAGGTTCTCGAGTACAGGAAATGAGCTTGCCAGGTGTTGATTTTTTTCTCACAGCTGTCATTACTTTGTGACTTTACTGTGTGCAGCCACAAGTCTGCCTCAGTCAACGCGCTAAAAGGACGCTAAACGTTTCTCTCACACTAACAGGACGCATGCTGTATAAGTGCACTGGAATGCATTTTCAAAGAGCTGAAAGGAAGAGCTTTACGGGAGTGTGAGAACAAATATTACATTGGCCCGGGACTTACAACCTTAGGAAGGGAGATACTGTGGCAAAAGAATAATACAACCACCACTGTAAGTAATGCCTCTTTTGTGTTTAACACGACAAGTTAAAGTTATATTTCCAACTAGACCTAACTGGACTTATCTTTCCTCTAGGAATCAACAAATCTCCCTGCATGTGCCTGTGAGATTTGGAAAGAGGGCTCTTTCCGCGAGTTTCTGAAAGGATATAAGTCTTTGCTTGAGAGAATAAACGCTGCAGCTCCACAATAGTACAGACAACATTTGTGGGCTGAGATGGCCAGAGGACATATTTGCAACTGTTTCCCCATCAGTTTTACAGCAGAGTATTGGAGTAGGCTAAAAAACCGCTAAAATGCAGAAAAGAATGGACATTTTCATAATACAGGAGTGTTTTAAAGGTTATCGCCATTCGTTTGCTTTTACAGAATGGAATCTGATTTAACTGATTCAACACTGCTCTTAATTTTTGTACATTTCAAACCATGGCACTGGATCATGGAGCTCTAAGGGAACCATTTATATAGCCTACAAGTTCACCACTTATTACTGTATTATTTAATCATTTATTTTCATAAATCATTGCTACAATCAACCGTGAAAGTCTGTTTGCAAAAAACAATGAATGTATCTTAAAGCTTTGGAAAGCTCTAAATATCTGGTTAAATATTTATTTATTATTTATTTATTTATATTGTCTGTTGGTGCTTGAAACTTTGATGTGTGTAACTTATATTTTATGATCTGTGAACTTTAATACTGTATTAAACAACTATAAAGTTTTAAATGAATGCCTTATCTACTTTTTGAAAAAGCCCGAGATCTCAAATACATCAGCACAACTGTCATAACTGGAATTATTAACGTGGGGGAGCAATAGTTTGTGGGAGGCTTTCCTCCTCTGTGTTAAGAGCACCTAAATTAGTCGAGCTGTCCTCAAGAGGTTGGCGTACGGAAAATCAACAAGTCATTGTCAAGAAATTTTAGCAGCCTATTCTGTATGTTCCCACGGTGCTCAACAGTGTTAGAAAGTGAAGCATTTTTGCAATGGATAAAAGGTTAACTATTAAAATTAAACTATCAAATTAAAGACATGAGTATTCATACATCTAAACAACAGTACTTTTAATGTGCATGATGTAAGCCTGGATAATTTTGGATAAAAATATTTCTGAGACCTCTACCTCTTCAACAACATCAGTATTTTATTGAACATACAATTTCCATCATACAAATGAACATATTTTACAGACCCTATCTAAAAATGCAGAAAACATGAATTGGATGCAGCTTTTGGTCTAACAAGGGTGATGCTCCCCAAGGGTGATGAGTTAAAAGCAGAGAACAAATTTTGTTGTAATGTATGTTTCAATGACAATAAAGGTGATATTGCTATTACTAACTAATTACAATACAAAAGCCTAACATTTTATTTTTCTTAAAGCAACCAAAAATAATTTATTTATTTTTTTAAATCTGAAGTTTTCTCACAATTACCTGTATCAAGCTTCAAAGGGCTTTACATATAAAGTCAATCTTAAAAGCCAATGAGGATGTTTTTGTGACAGATGCACCTGCAACTTTTGATCAGATCATTATTTGTTAAAATATATAATTGTAACAACAAACCACCTAAAATATTTAATAAACTATAACTTTTTGATAGGACCAGTGAAGAAGTGTGGGCAGAGCCAAATACAGAGAGAGAGGTGAAGATGGCCACATGAAGAGGACCACATTTACAGAAAAGCGCTTGATTCCTCTCTTTTGGCATTTTTCAAGCTCGTGTTTTAATTGTGGGATTATTTTGATAAGGATCTACAACAAATTAGGCTAGTTGCAAAAATACAGTGTGGAATGACCAAGAGGCAGGGGAATTTCCTAAAAACTGTTCAGTGGCCCTCTCTCACTGCTACCGTGTCATTCCATGTGTGGAAAATATCAGTTCCGCTGACAAAGCAATTATTTATAGACCAAGTGAAATTACAGTGGATGCGGTAGCGTAGGTGATGCACTTTACTCTTGAACCCCATCCGGCTTCAAATGTAGTATAAAGGCCAAATGACTGTTGAGCCAAGCTGATCTGTGCTTGCTACACTGAAGTAAAAATTGCTCCTTTGTGATCAAACAGAAACTACAGATGTGTGTCCAGCAATCCCTATGAGGCAGTTATCTAAGGGTCTATAGGATTCATTAATTTTATCAGAAAAATCAGTTCGGCCAACAGACTCATTTCTCTCACTAATAAACCTAAAGTAAATCTGGCAGAGATTGCTATCGACTGTTTGGTTGCTACTTAAAGGAGCAAAGCGCATGTTCCAGAGTTTTTGCAGAAGTCTGCCCCCTCTGGCAACAGGTTGATATGACACCAGTGTTGTGCATGTGAGTGGGAGAAGAGGAAAATCATCTGGCGCTCCGACCGCACAGGTCTTTTGTTTAAAGGCGTAATGTCTTCTGATGTAAGAAAGTTATAAATGTTCATGTTAGCCCGCGTTCTCCCACTAATGCATCGTTATTAGTGAAAACTCAAAGTAGTCAGATGAATGAGAGCGTGCAGCGTGTCAAACCCACGCGCACGGCCAAAGGATTTGGCCTGAATCACTCTGATGAACCGACTAATCCAGCCTACACAGGCAATTACAATAGCTAGATATAAATATATATTTTTAACTTCAAGCTTGTGCCATGCACAACAAGTCTTAACAAGTGTTGCGTGAGGTCAGCCGACTGTTTTTTTTTTTTGTTTTTTTTGTTTTTTGTGGGTAATGAAAGTAATGTCAAAATTAGCTTTATTGTTGAAACATACTAGGCCAGCAACTTAAAAAACATTTTTTAAATCAAACTCCTATATCATGCACTCGGTGCAAAGAAGAATGTTTTTCAATTTCAATGCTGTTTCCTTGTGAATGGTAATTTCATTTAATAAAATAAAGTTTTCAACAAACTAATCTAGGATTTCTCATTACGTCACAGTATGTATTCGTTTACGGGACGGAGGATTGCTCAAAACACAACTCTTGTTTTTCTCAGGTTTGAGTAATATTTGTTCTTGGGTGGGTGTTACATGTATTATGTAGTCTGTATGTGATAACACTGCATAGGTTTACTGGTAATTTCAGCAACAAAGAAAACCACAAACAAACAAAAAAGTAAAAGTGTGAAAATGGACTGAAAGGGGACTGGCTCG
This sequence comes from Fundulus heteroclitus, assembly GCF_011125445.2. Taxonomy (NCBI): domain Eukaryota; kingdom Metazoa; phylum Chordata; class Actinopteri; order Cyprinodontiformes; family Fundulidae; genus Fundulus; species Fundulus heteroclitus. The sequence goes on from NC_046383.1 coordinate 11,053,819, forward strand.
GATGGATATTACCAGATTGGATTTTCAACCACAACTGCTGCCAAGACCTGGAAAACTGCTGAAGCGTCCACCATGACTGCTTCATTTATGACCAAGCAGACTTACTCTGGATTCAGAAGAACCAGTCAGCCCCACCATGACTGCAAGTGATCCAGAAAATATTACATGCCACAGCATAAAGAGCTCGGCCAATGAAGAAACATTTAAAATGCAGAACCTGATTCAGTTTGCACAACTCACAAGATTAGGCATTTTACTCTATGTAGTTTTTAATGGGCTTCATGTATATTATATTGAATTTATGTCATCTGTCTGAATACTGTGCTGAATTGTGACAAGCAGTACAAGAGATACAATCATAATTTCGAATTTACGAGTGGCATACGTACACTTAAAAAATAAAAATTGTGTATAGCTATGGATCAGTTTACCTTCTGAAGAGTATTATCCTTGGCATTTATGTTAAATCATAAATCATGACTTTGGGATTGTCATTTGTTCTCTGGACACCCCTGGTCTTGTCTTTTAGACACTTGTTTTTGTGACCCAAGGCCCATTCGTAGCACTTTTTTTCTTTTTTTGCAGCTGCCACAGTTTGAGAATAATTGCAATTTGGTCCAGCAGCACCAGTGGTCCAAACAGATGGACACACTTTTTTTCTAAAGGTTAGATTTTCAATGACAATTTGTTTTGCTTTAACAGTATTAAGGTTTTGTTTCCCATATTAGGCCCACAAACATCCAGTGACTTTTGCACAAAAGCGATATTTTAAACCTATCACACTTGGCTAAATACACTAATGCTTTGGTAGAAATTATTATTTTTCATCCTTGTTGTGGAATATAGAGAACAAAAACATGTTAAAACCAAAACAATTAAACGTCTCAATAATGGTAAACTACACCAAACCAAACCTAAACTACACAACTTTTCTGTAAATGTGAAATGTCTTTTGGTTTGCTCCTACATTCCTGATGAATGAGAAATTAATTTATGTTTCTCTTTTCTCTGCGTTTTACTTTGAGCCTTGCAGCAAAATTTCACTGAAATGTCAATTTTATATGTGCAGTTGAATTACTTTTTTTCCAAACCAGTACTATACGTTTTGGATCTACAATGATTTACACATTCATTTTCTACTAAAAAACAGACTATTTTGTTTCATAAAATATTGACATGGGGTGTGCTAACTTTTGATTCTGTATTATAACACATGCTGCTTTTGAGGCTTTAAAAACTGTTTCTGTGTGGAAATTCCTCGGAGACTGTACATTTACAAGGTTTTCCCGCAGTGTCAATGCATCCACCGTGCAGCATTACGCATGAGTCCCGGAGGTTCTGGGTTCAACTTCCACAGACTGCCACACTGGGTCTCTGAGCAAGACCCTTGACCCCAGATTGCTCCCTGGGCGCCGCACAGTGGCAGCCCACTGCTCCCCAAGGAGATGGATTAAAGGCATACTATGCAACATTTTTCAGTTAATTAATATGTTCCATACCGTTTTGGATGATTAAATGAGTCATTTCAGGTTGAACTAAGGTTTTCTCGGCCGCCCTGGTGGTCTGTGGGGGAAATACCGCACTTGCAATGCAGGAGCAGTCGGCCCGCAGTCACAGGCTCAGTAGTCTGGTGTGCATCGCGAGAGTCGGTCTTGCTTTACGGCGAGAACTGCTACACGCCCCCAGTGAAAGGTGTGCTCGTTGGTAGCGCAGTGACGATATTTGTGCAGTTATCATGGCGGAACCAGCGAGAAAACAGCGAAAGCCCATGTTGGAGCAGGCAAGAAAGAGGAAAAGGGCTCTGGACAGAGAGAGGAGTCGTACACGGGTGAACATAGAAGGCTGCAAGGCTGACGCGGACCTCGCGTTTCTGCTGATGCGATTGTAAGTAACATTGTAGGGTTTCCCTCACGCTACCGCCTCGCCGACATTCCAAAAAAATAATAATAAAAAAATAAAACTAACTCGATATGCGCACCGCTCCGCTCAGCTGGTCAGCAGTGCAAAGTTTGTCTCCCCCCCCCCGCTCCGCTCCGCTCAGCCGGTCAGCGGTGCAAAGTTTAACGTCAAATAAACATGCAAGCATATCGAGTTTTATTATTATTATTATTATAATAATTATTATTATTATTATAATAATCTTTTTTTATGTTGGCGAGACGCTACCGCGGCGGCGGCGGCTTGGCGAGGCGGTGGCGGTAGCGTCTCGCCAACATAAAAAAATAAATAATAATAATAATAATAATAAAACTGGCGAGGCGGCGGCGGTCGCGGCTTGGCGAGGCGGCGGCGACCGCCTCGCCAAGATAGCGCTGCGGGAACCCTGATGTTCATACCTTCACTGTGTTAGTCATTGTTTGTACTGCCGTTTTTTCCACTTTTCGTTGCGTTCGCCTGTCTGCTAAGCTCAAAACAACCGCGCCTGGCTTGACGGAGGAACCAGAACAGCTGAGCATCTTTATGACAGTGCACTTTTACTTTCGCCCTCTTGGGGGAGCCTCGCTGGAAAATCAACCCCGGTTGCATAGTATACCTTTAAGATGCAGACAACAAATTTCATTGGAATGTATGTTGCAATGACAACAGAAAAATGTATATATAAAAAAAGAGTGCATTTGACTGTTTACAATTAAGCAATTGCTGCACACTTTGTCACAATTATGTTAATCTGTAGTACATGTCATCCTGGGGATCATCGGAGAATTTCATGGTAGAAAACCCCAACAAAAATGTTATGCAGACTTTTATTTAAGTTGGCTTATAGGCATTTTTTATTTCTTTGAAAGCTCATATGCAGTTATGTGTAACCAGCTCAAGCCAGATTAATTGGGGTTTTGAATGCGTATAATAAAGTCAATCTATGATTTAAGTCTGATATGGAGTGTAATTGAACATTTGAGAGGAATCATCATGCAGTTTGGCAGACATTCACAACTTTACCATCTGTGTTGCCAATTTTCCATCTCCAAAATGAGCGTATGCCTGGGTCAGAGTTGCCATAAGTTTTTTTTTCATGGAAATAAGCAAAATTTCATCATTTTAGATAGAAAGAACTAAACAAATGGTTTTGTGAAGAACTAAAGGTATCTTTTTAGATGAACTACAGCTAAATATCACTATCTCTGTACTTGAGTCTTTTCTTTAAGTTAGCCCTTACCTGCCCATTAAATGCCACTGGCAGGAACAAAATGGAGGAGAGCATGCCCATCGGATCAAAACGTTTTCTTGCTAAAAGCGTTATAAAGTTATGAGTTTCTTACTTCTTCACTAGACATCTGAAAGGTGATGCTACTTTGCTTTGTTTTTATCCTTTGCAAATAGGCGCATAGTAACTGATGGGTGAGAAGGGGAAACGGGTGCCAAATGCTGGAGCGAGGTAGAGAGGCGTGGCTTGATACACATCTTGTTTTGGTCTACAGGGCTCAAGCTCCACCAAGAGGTGAAAAATCTCATAATGCTCCTTTAAATAGATCCCAACTTTTGCGTGGAAAGTGAGGTATGCAAGTTTCAGGCCCTATTTTGTTACTACGCAAGCTTTATAAATGAGGCCCCAGAGAGGCTGCAATGTTCCTGGTTTAGCTCCCACTCTGGGTCCCCGAGCCCCAGAACGCTCCCCAGGTGCCACACAGTGGTCCCCCGCTGCTCTCTAAGGCTTAGGTTAAATGCAGAACATAAATTTCATTGGACTGGAATAATCATCTTGGACAATCACAAGATTATTATTATTATTATATGCTTTAAAGGATGTTTGAACCAATGCACTAAGCTGAAGAAGTTACTTTCTAGATACTATTTAGGTCAATCAACAAGCAGCACCATTTTCTCGTCAATGACCTTAGAGCACAGTGCAGAATGCACCTTTTGCTATGTGAAAGCAGCATAACATTGTATTTAAAAACCACAAGCCCAGAACGTGTGATAACCTTGCAAGCTTAATATCTCCAAAGCCTGATTGGTAGTGTAGCAAAAAATGTGAAAACCTTTTACTTTTCATTACACAAACCCTCGCCCAGAAAATCTGGATAGTAGTCGAGAGCTTATGTTTTAGTTTAGAGGAAAAGAAAATACAGCTAAGTGATTCGATGACTAGTTTTTTTTTGTATAAAAAATGCAGAAGGACATCTGTATGTCAGTACGTTTATTAGTCCTGAGTGCAATTTACAAGAATTCAGACCACATTCCTGCACAGCACAGCATCTACAGCTTTAAAGACCTCAGTTCAATTTTTTTTCCATTGTGTGACCCACATCAAACGAGTTGCACATCCTGTTTATCTCTAAACCGACTACTATCACCTCAGTGACAAAGGGATCACGGCAATGTGTTGTCTAATTGCAAAGCACTTAGTAGTTTATTAATCAAATAGTTGGGGTGGGTGTGGGGAGTTAATGTCCAGTTTTAAAAAAACACAAACAGATTTCATGCTCAGAAGGCGGGGCAGAAAATGTGTTTTCTATAAACGTCATGGACGCAGCTGACAGAGGTTTGTCAAACAAGCAATAATCAGATGAAAAACATATATGGTTTATTTCTGTTATTTGAGAATAACTTTTTCCACAAAGCAAAAATCAGCCATTAACTGGTACATGCTTAGACTTTCTTCTTATATTGATAAAAAAAGAAGTAATCGCCAAAACTGAACGTTAAACAAAGAAAGAGGTGGCATTACTTTGTCCAACAGCTACTTAAATATGTTTCGTCTGCCTCAGGTTTTAAATGCTTGTTCAAGATTCTGCTCAACAGAAACTAAAACAGATCATGATGCTGAGGCTCAGAGTATATCTACAAAGTGAATCCCGAAAAATAAAGAATCTGCACGGAAGCGTGTCAACACCCTAAAACAAGCACTACATATCAGGTGCCCTCCAGGAAATAAATTATTTCTTTATGAACATGATGCACAAGGTAACAGTACATAAAACGACAGGTGAAGTAATCTTTGTTGCTATACATACGACAGAAAGGTTTGATCACTGGATGCAAATTCCCTGCGTCCTACGGTAGCCCCACTGCTTGGCCAAGACAAGTAGGAATGCACAGCTCACCATTCACAAGGCTCCAGCTAAACAGTTTAGAATAAATGATGCACTGTGCTGCATACACAGGAAACCAGAGTATTTCCTGTGTGTGTATATAAAAAACAGTAAGGCAAATATGTTTAACAGCACAGAGTGGGGGACAGGTCAACAAGTAACTATTTGACAAGGTATTCTGGGATTCATTACAATAAATTGTCTAAGTAGCTAAATCATTAATTGTAAACATTCTCACTTGACGTTAAAGTTGTGGATTTATATGTGCTGCAACTACTGATCAACTCAGTAGTGTTGAAAATGCTGCCTTAAGCCTCTTTTTCTGATGCTGTGGGTCTGGTGTCCGTAACGCTTAGCTCTGACATCCAGAGGCTCCAGTAAGATAAGATAGTCTTTATTGATCTCACAATGGAGAAATTCACTCGTCACATCGGCTCATACAAGAAGGTGCAGAGTAGGGAAAGGGGAAGGTACCAACGCGAAACAAAACGATTACGCTATGTCTGATGATACATCATATGCTCTGTACTAATTTAGTCATTTACATGAGATTTCACTGGTATACACGAGTTTTACTTTGCGTCCAAGTCAGGCTGTTCCTTTAACACTGATGTTCAGCGCCAAACATGTTTGGAAATCTCCTAAGACGGTGGAGAGGACAACGTGCAGATCACACACGTCTGAGATTTTTTTTATATTAGGCAACACTGGATCAGCAATGTGCCCAAGAAAATCCCACACCCCCACGTCCAGCTCTCCTCCAATGGCCGGCGCATTGGTGGTCCTCAGTGTCCGAGGCTGGGTGCTAAGTAGCTTGCTCTTGGCGGCTGTTTCGCGGGGCCTCTGCCCCCGTGGCTCTATCGGGGCCCTGCCTGGGAGCTCCTGGGCCTCTGGGCCTGTGGCTGGATCCGCTCCGGCATAGCTGGCTGCCAGCAGAGCCATTGCCACGGTTCCTGGGGGCTCCTCTCTGCTCTACCCTGGGATGGTGGAGCCAGCTTTCCCTGTGTTGGTCCTTCTTGGGCACCTTTGCTTTGGGGTTGTGGTACCCATGGCGTCTGCCTGGGTGCTCTGGATAAACCGTACATACACTCTCACAAACACCTACAGCTGCTTGGATTCAGTTGTTTACAGATTCACTTCTATACAGAAAACCTATTATCATCATTAGCTGTCACTTTATACATGTCATATTAAATAATACTGTTTATTTCTCAGTGATGGTATCAAGGCGTTGGTTATTTGTACCTGTAATACTTTGTTCTTTTTATTTCTGTCTTTGCAGGTGTAGAAACAGACTCTGAAGATGTTATACTGCTCTCACCACTCCCTCTCCTCTCTTTTTGTCACCTTCTCCCTTTTAGCATTTTGTCTCATCTTTTTACCAAGACTTAATGCCTCACCTGTCAGCATTTTACTGGGATTGCCTGCTTGTATAAAAGGGTCGTATTTGGCAAAATGACCGACATGAAATGGAGAAAGAAAGATAAATAAATAAAGTTTTTCTGCCCGGTCATCACTGAGAGGAGGAGTGTTGAAAGTCAAATTGGTTCTTGGATCACGGCACAAATGGGCAGACTTTGAAATCTTATTGCCGCCGATCAATAAATCTTTTTCTCTGAGCGTCTTGATGCTCTGACGTACCAGCCTGGAAAGTGAAGCGCTGCGTACAGCAATCAAAAGCGAGGAGATGGCATAACACAAGCGAACCTACAGATGACCATCTATGCTGCTGACATTATGCAATTCAAAAAATGTCATCACCTCTTTGATATATTCTTTGTAAATTTCTCCACTTTTACATTATTATCTAACATTTTTCTTATTTATCCGCAATAAATTATGTTAGGTAAAGCCACCTACATAACAGGTGGGTAGTGGCTGGTTACATTTACTCAGTTTACTTGAGTAAGCTTTTGCACAAAATGGACTTCTAGGAGTAGTTTTACTGCATTGTACTTATTTTACTTGAGTAAATATTATGAAGGAATATCACTACTATTATTTGAGTAAAGTTTCTGGCTACTCTATCCACTGTGAGTAACTTCACTGAATAAATTAACTTGTTTCAACCAAAAATGCACCAGAGAGACACGTGAGACTTCTTGTTTGTAGACAAGTTTTGTTGTTTTAATGGTATTTTCTATCTGCTGAGCTCATTGAGCGATTTACAGGTCAAGTAAGCATTCAGTAAACAGTAGATATTGTTATTGGAAGTATTTTGTACTTTCCTAACTTACTGTGTGTACATTAACGTAAGTTTTTCTTCTGCCTGAATTTGTTACTTTGTAATTATTGTTTGTAAATGATTTATTTTATTTTCATGATATTCTAATTAAATGACCAGCACCTGTATAATAACATTATGGGACACAGCACTGAATATCCAGGTTCTTTAGCATCAAAATTGTGACCTGACTCCTCCTTGTGTAGTTGTTCCTTTTATTGTTTTTTTGTAATTATTTGCAGAGAAAAACAAGTTGCAGTTGTTGTCAGATTCAATAATCAAAACAGAAATGCTTTGTGCACATGCAACATAGTTTTTTATAACATGCATTTTGTCAAAAATTCAAGACAGGCTGAATATGTCTTGCTTACAATAGTCCCAAAACCACTAACGCAGTAAAGCAAAACCTAAACCATCACTTCCAAACACAATTTTAAATATAACATAGGGACTGCATACACTTTTTTGTTTGTCATTTATGATTATAGATAATAGGGTAAATGTAAACATTTAGGCTAACAAAAGAGAAAACAAAAGGATAACAGATGCAAACCTGATGTGGAAAAGATGAAGAGAAACATTTTAAGACTGAGCAAACAACATTAAGGCTTCAATTTTTTTGCTTTCAAAAGCTTACTTGGATTTAGGTTGAACATTTTTCATCAACCACTGAAGTTGTCACCCTCGGGAAGCTTTTCCAGCCATGAGCCGAAGCCCTGCTGACACAGGTATGCCCGCAGCACACTTTTGGCCTCCTGGTACGGCTTAGCCATCATCTTCAATAACAAAAGAATCAGAGGACAAATGTTCAGGAGTTCATCAGACATACCAACATCAATACCGTATTTTTCAGACTGTAAGTCAAATTTTTTTTTTTCATAGTTTGGTTAGTTACGTGCGACTTAAATACCAATTTTAAATGGTAATTCATATGGACCAACATGAACCAAGGAGTAAACATGAGTCCAAGGGTTATAAAGCAAAAATATTCAATTTGACAGAATTTTTTTCTAGTCAGCCCATATATTTCTGGGCCCATGGAGGTTATGATACATTAGTTACCTCACTTGCTTATTGTGGAAAGTCAACTTTAACCAAATCTGTCCGTTTTAAAATATGCATTGACAATTTCTGCAGCTCTCCCACCTTTCAGCTTCATGTCAGCTTGGTGTCATCCTGGACAGCCCTCTCCATCCTCTCTACACGTTCCACATCACCTGGTTAACTTACTTTCCTCTTTGCAGCATCAAGTTCTTCCTTCACACTTTTAGCAAGCTGGTCAACAGTCCACTCACCTCTCGACTTTACAACTTCAGCTCCATTCCCTCCCAGTCTTTTTCTAGCCATTTGCTAGTTTGACAGAGTTTATAATTGTATCACAAATGAAAGACTATATATTTTAAGTGTAGGTTTATATAAATTTTTATTCAACGTGTGACAGTTACTGCATCTACAATATTGACCTTTCTGGAGGCCAGATGCTGAGTCAACACTTTACCCAAGTCATCATCATAGTATCACACTGGTACACTAATAATTCTGTTAGTATTTGCTGACATTAGCAAAGACAAACTAAACACCTTTTGTCCTGTTTGGCTGACTATTCTGTTTTATAGTGGGCAGCAATGCCATGAGTGCAGAGATAAGAGGCATGTGCATTTGGTACCGACAGTCTTGAAAGCGCTCTCTGATCTTTCAGCAACCGACTTGATCAGGTCAACGAGAGGCGGAGACATCGTGAGGGACAGGTCATGCTTGGTTATGAACAAACATGCAAACTTTCTGGTTACACACCTGTTAGCCATGAGTACAGGTGCCTCAGTTTTGTAGATGTTTCACAAGAGGACGTGTGCTGCAGAAAACGGGCGGTTTGGTGGGAAATTATGCACATAAACACGCCTGGCAGGTTAAGCGTTTTGCCTCACGACCCGACAATCTTCTCAACGTTGTCCGTTTCTCTCAGCCAAGCCCTTCTCCATTTATTCTTAACGCCGCCGTCAACGGTCGATATATCCAACCCTTCTTCTGGAAAAAGCACGTTCATGCTAAATTAGCCTGAGCTAGCGCGTTAGTCTTCTTGTTTTAAATAAAAACGTAACAGCAAATCACCAGGAGATCCTTGGTTGGTCGCCCGCGTTTATCAGCTAAATTACTGGAAGTGAGGGAATAAACGCTGACAGATGACGTGGAAATAACTCATTAATTTAACTGCAAGAGCAGCAATAGACACACTTACTGAGGAAGTTGTTCTCAGATGTTCGATCCACTGAACTTTTGAGTTGCTGGTTCGTATAAATCCAAAGAAAACGTTTGACCACCGCTACTTTTATTCATGCCACCTGTGGCCAGCTTGAGATGCTCTTCCAAAAGTTAAAATTATGAAACACCGACAAACCTCAGACTGGCAGATGCCCGCTTTGCAAAGACCCGCCCTAGTCTCTTTCTGATTGGCTGATATCCCGGCTCTGCCAGGTTTCATTGGTTGAGAGCAGCTTCAGTTTAATACCTTGAATAAAAAGTCTAAAAGGAACCAAGTGGATAAATTGTATTGCTGTCATTTTCCAATTAATGGAAACTGTCGCAGTGATGCAGATCTTTAACCCATGCTACAGCCGCAAGAGGCCTCGCTAGGCTTGTGAAAACTATAACCTGCTCCTGCACAACTTAAAAATGTATTGAAACTAGGGCTGGGCAACATGGCCTCAAAATAAAATATTTTTTTTTTTTTATCAAAACAAGAAAATCACTCAAATATCATAACAAACCAAAATGAATTTTCCCATTGGGCTTGAAGTGCAAACCTTAAAATAAGAAAAAGTAAAAAGGTTCCGCTTGAACAAAGAAGAGTGTCCCTATTGTCATTAATAGTGCAATAACTTGCCTTTCACAAACCTCACATAGCAGCTGCCTGTGCCTGTGAGACAGCGCTGAGGGAATGAGACCCCATACAACTCTAGCAGCTGTTGTGAGACAGTAGCGGTAGAGAGATACTAGTAGATGCTACTTTCAAGTGAAGCTGCTAAATCACAGAAAGGGCTCTGGAAAGTCCCCCAATTATGTGTCGCTAAGTAGGAAACGCTGGACTGTCGTCTCTAGTTTTCCTTCTCTACCGGGAGCAGAGCAGCCCAGTAGCCACCAGCGTTCATTCACTAGCCGGTTGGAGTTGCTAATTTACCCCATTCATCCTCCCAGGTATGTTCCATGTTATTCAGCTGGTTGTGGATGCAGCTGTGTAATTTATGAAGTTGCCTTACCCGGTTAGATGTCAGTTTTTAGTCTTGCATTGTGTGATATATCTAAATAAATGTGTAGTCTGGTGTGACTTACATGTTTCCTTCCTCTTTATGATGCATTTTTTGACTAACGCAAATGATGTTCCGGAGCGTCTCAGTTCGAAAAATAAGGTGCGATTAAAAATGTTTTTAACATCAACAAGTATTATGTTATCCAATTCAGCAAAAATCTGCAAACATCAACCAAACCAGATAATATTAATACCAATGCAGGTTTTGATATTGAACAATATCGACTTTTTATTCTCCTGCCGCACTGACTGCAGCAGATTCACCAAAGTCTCCCTGTCTGTGTCACAGAACTTTGCTGCTCCTCCTCCCCTCTCGTCACAGTCTTGCACCGTCACATGACTCAGCGACACCAGCCAATCAGCACACAGCTCTCTCTCCACTCGACATACAAACAGCCGGGCTGCTGCTCGGAGACCGACGGAGCAGAAAAGGCATGTAGGAGAGCGAAAGAAGCGCCGTTTGGCTTTGTTTTAATGCCGTAAATGAAACAACGGCAAGCTGCATGGTTTGTAAAAAGCCGGTTAAGTGCAGTGGAAACACAACATACCTGTATAAGCACATGAAAAACCATACGCAAGAAAAAGTAGAGCTGCAGAAACTAAAGTTCGCTCATTGCCCCGACAGACCCAGACGTCATTGACAGAGGCGGTTCAGACTTCCAGAGAATATCCAGGTAGAGAAGAGTGGTCATCTTCAGCAGCACTTCATACTAACTTTCAAAGTAGATATTATATATCACGTAAGTGTAATTAAGACCTTGAAAGAACTCAGTACATTTATCCCATTAAAAAGTGTTATCTAAGATAAGCTATCATTAGATAATCCTTTATTTATCCCACGATAGAGTAATTTATAGAATTAAAGCAACAGACAAGTGCACACAACACAAACAAAACTGCATAAGGAATGAAAGATATAGTATCATAAGAGGTGGATGAAAACACTATGAAACTATTATTATTATTATTCAATTGTAATAATAAAGTAAAAATCACAAAAACACCAAAAGGTCAAATTCATGATACATCAAGCTTAAATATAAAACAAGTATTGGTAATACTGACCTTGTATTTATTTGGTATCGGATTGATTAAAAATTCCCGGTATCGCACACCTATACTGCTCAGGTGCTACCATGTCATACCATCTTTATTTATAAAGTACTTTACAGCAAAACTAGGGTTCACTAAGTGCTGCACATTATGCAGATAAAAAGATACAGCCTGCAAAAAATGTAAACAAATTAAATGGAAATAAAAGAAGGAATAAAGGAGATTAGTAAATAAAATAAAATCCAGTTTCTCAGGAAGTACTAAATGCTTTTGTAAAAAGGTGTGTAGGCCAACATTAGCAGAAGTGAGAAAGTTGTGCAACATAACCAGCCGGCCAGCACGTAGCGCGCTCAATGAAGAACTTAATGAAGCTTTGAGGCAGAAAATGTAAGGATTTTTAGGAATCAAGGTTGAATCATTTGAGTGAATAGAACAGGTGCAATCACTTCCTTGCGCTAGTAAATAACATCTGAGAAAAACTGATATGCAAGAAACTACTTTTAGTATTCATCCAATTAGAACGTTTTGATCCGGCACTTGAGAAAGTCCCCGCTTAGGATTTGTAGCATTAAGCAGAAAGCATCATTTTCAACTTTGGAACGTGAGATTTAAGGGTAAAAAAGGTCATTTTCAACCAAAATGGCAGTTTTTTTTTTTTTTACTTTTTTGCAGTCTGACACAAAACAAGAACTAGCAACTTTTGATTGCTGACAGGGCTGTAGGGAACTGCTGATGTGTAAATAGGTTACCTTCAGTTCTCTATAGCAGCTTGTGGTGATTAGGTCCTGTCTCTGGGCTTCTTTGGCCACCAACCTGAAGCGGTGCAGCATTCCTGCTTTGCATAGACGGCTTGCCAAAGCAGGACCACTCTTAAAAGGGGACCTGCACCAAAGAAATGAGTAAAGCATTAGGGGGACGCCATGGGGGACTGAAACAGACACAGTAACAAACATGCTTAACTCATTTAATGTCTAAGTTATTTTAGAACAATTACATTTCTCTTTTCTGCCTTGTTTTAATATATCAGCATCATAAATACCCTTCATGGTATGAAGTTGTTCCTGAGATTTTAGACCACAGGAAACTTCTACTCAAGACTTTACTCCGAGATGCTATTGAACTATCATGCATATCATCTCATATCATACATATATATCATTCTGTAAATAGGCTGGAGATTTTATTCCCCACTGTTTGACTTGCATATTTCATAATTCTTTACCTGAACATGCCATATTGTCAATAACAAATACTCTGGTATTTATTTTTACTTTTGCTTTCTGTGTTGCTTTAGAACCAACTTTAAATGAGCCTGTTTGTTTTTTCATTACTAAAACACTGTTTGCCTGAACTTCCCCATTGTGGGACAATAAAGGAATTTCGTATCTTAGATTTAAACCAGCTCAAACAGCATCACAGTCTGGGACTAAGTCCATTGGACAGCCTAGTCTTGAAATAGTCGCAGATTTAGTCTGTTCTGTACTAAAAGCCAATTGCAAGAGGATTGAATTAAAGCTACTCTGTGACTAAATTGAAGCTTACATTAATAATTGAAAGCTGCAGGTTTGACCGCTGCTTAGTACTTCTTGTAACAGGGAGAACAGACGGTTTGGCTGCATGGAGTATTTAGAATATCTTAAAAAAAAGACCCATATATGCTACGGAGGCCAGTAGATGGGAGTCGTCCATTGAACCTTTTAAAGAAAAACACTCCAGGGTTTAATGAGAAATTGTATTGCACCGCACTGATCACCGCCGTTTATGATCTGCTAAAACATTTTGCTGTCAAATGCAAATTCATTAACGCTTAATGCAAACCATAATTTCTTTAATACATTTTATTCCCTCTATACAATTCTACCTCGAGCAAGCAGCACAAATATAAACTAGTCACCAAGACATAACAGATGCAAAATCTGGCAGGCACGCTTACTCCTCGACGGTCTTGCCCTTCAGACCATCCACCACCTCCACAGAGCTGTCTCCTTCGCTCCAGTTGATGGCACAGGTCAGCTGACTGCCACCTGCGTTGGGCGCCACCACAGAAGGAACTAGACTGATCAGGGGTCGGATCATGCAGTAGAACATGGGCATCTGGGAGGTGATTCCCTCCACACGCTGGCTCACAGACATCTCCATCCCTCGGATGTCAGTACCGCCAGAGTCGCCTATAAGACAGAGTTTTTTTTATTGACCCGATAACCTGCTGGCGTAGTTGTGAAACTGGTAGTTTTTATTTTCCTCATTTTTAAAGATAAGCTTTTAAATGAATGGTATAATAGAAGTGTCAAAAAAAAAAATCACATCTATAACCACATACCATCATATATCAGGGTTTCTGCTGGTATCACCAACTCAAATCGTCTCGTCTCCCTACAGCGATGGCTAGCAGCAGGTACTTAGGGTTTGTGCTAAATATGGAGCCCAGTTTGACATCATGTTTAATCCTAAAAAGACTTACGATTGCTACAACTCAAAAAGGATAAGAAGACGAATTTTCCTTCATTTTATTTACCAAATATAGTTTTGAGTTTGGTGAATATTGTGGAATATTTAGGTCATATTCTGCGGTGTGATCTTGAGGATGATGAGGATATTAAACAATAGTGTTTTAAATTATACATGCAAGCTAATATGTTGGCACGTAAAATTAGCATGTTTACAGATGACGTTAAAGTGTGCCTATTTCATACTTATTGCACCTCCTTTTATACGTTACATCTGTGGTGTAACTACACTAAAGCTATGATGAAGAAACTGCAAAAAGCCTTTCAAGATGCTTTTATAATCCTCCTCAGACGTCCAAGATGGACATGTTTAAGTCAAATGTTTGTCATGAGTAACATCTCAACTTTTCACGCCTTGCTGAGAAACTACATGTATACATTTAGGTGCCGCTTGGATGTCTCAAAAAAATTATTAGTAAAAGCTCTAAACTGTATATAGCAATGTTAGATATACCTCAAGCCTTTTTAAATATTGGAATAAATGTCTTGTGATGGATGAGTTTTTTTTTTTTTTTTTTTTTACATGATGTGTTTTTATTTATTTATGGAATGGACTGTATCTCGAAATAAAGAAATTGTTTGGCTAATTAAATTTTGTAAATTCTAAACTTACAAGGTAAATTAATTGAGGTTTATATTGAAGCAGTCAAAATGACCGTTTGGATAATGCCAGTTAAAGTGTTAAAACGGATAAAAACCAGTAAAAGATCTCATCGTTTTCTCGTTTTGAACGCTTCAATATATAAGCAACTTTCTCTGGCATTAGTGTAGTGACTGAGAAAGGCCTCAGCATCACATAATCTGTTACTTGAGGAGCTATTTGGCGCACAACTGTTGACACACCGCAGACTCCCTCTGTCGTGTTTTGCCTCTTAGGATACATTTCTAAAACAAATAGTTCTTTAAAAAAAAAAATCTCTTTTTGAAATACCATTTTCGTGATTAGCTTTCATTACTTCTACCGAGTCACAATAATATACATCCTATCTTTTTA